>NW_010973368.1:11148345-11324478 GCF_000737465.1 Haliaeetus leucocephalus | reverse complement strand
GGGGAAGACCGGCCTGTTGCTGCCGGGAGGAGGGACCGCGGCGGCGGCGAGCGGCCCCGCGTCTCCCCCCGGCGCGGGGGCGGGGGAGCGATGAGCCGCGCATTGTTTCCCCTGTAGGCAGCGCCCGGCGGGCAGCGGGGCGGCCGGCCATGGGCTCCGCGCCTTTGTCTCCCGAGTGAGCCGGCCCCGCTCCCGCAGCCTCCCGCCGCCGCCAGCCGGGCCCCGGCGACATGGACGTGACCGTCTCCGAGCTCCTGGAGCTCTTCCTGCAGAGCCCCTTGGTGACCTGGGTGAGCAGAGGGGGGCGGGGAGCGGGGAGGCTGCCGGCGGGGCGGCCCCGGCCCGGTGCGGGGGGAAGGGGGCGGCCGGGCCCTGCCGCCACCCCACCAACCCCGCTGTCCTTCTCCCGGCAGGTGAAAACCTTCGGGGCGCTGGGGAGCGGGGACGGGGACAACCTCGGCGTCTACATGGACCTGGTGGATGGCGTCGTCCTCAACAAAATCATGCTGCAAATGTGAGTGGGCTCCCGAGGGAGGGGGTGGTAGCCCCGCGGCTGCGCGGGGCCGGGCCCGCCCGGGGGGCGGCAGCGCCCAGCGCCCCTCGGCTCCTCGGCGGCCGGTGGGGTCGGGGCTGCGGGGGGGGGGGGGGCGGGTGCCGCGCGGGGTGTCCCGCTGTGATCGGGAAGCTTTCGCAGCGGACAGGCTGGAAGGACAGGGTACGGGGCGAAAGCACCGGTTTTGCGTTTTTCTCCTTTTGGTTGGTCTTTGAAATTGGCAAAAACAAAGGAGGGGAAGAAGCCAAAACCCCAAACCAATCCGGTTCCATAAAATCTGCTTCAACGCTTTTCTGGGTTTTTTTGGGTGGCACGTGTTTTTTGCTTTTTTTGTTTTGTTCCAAACAGTTACTTTTTCTTAGTTGTTCACATATGCTTTAGGGGAAGGTATGTGGCACTACAAATAAGGAAATGAAAGTACTTCATCATGTGAAGCTTTACTGGGAGGACTTCATCTGAAGTGTGTCTACTCTTGCGTAAACTTCGATATTAAATACATAGTTTAGGAAAAAAACACAACCCAGCTTCAGTGATATCTCTTTCGGGCAGTACTGTAAGGATATGTCCTGAGGAAACATATAAATGGGTTAAAAGAGCGAGCCCTGAAAATACTGAAGTGAATTGTTGGTAGAACTTGTCTATTTTTTTAACCACATCCTTTCCTGTCGCTGGTCTGCTGCATGCAGGTCCTGACTGTTTTCTATCATCTCTGTATTTGCTTTTAAATATTCTGAAATATGTCTGATACGGAGTTTGTAGGGAGAAGTATTTGACTGTCAGGGGAGGAGACTTTGGAAATCACTCGATTTTGGCGCTGCATTCTTAAGTGAATGAAATCAATTGAAGGTTGACCAGTGATTTGCAATGTTAGGCCAAGTTGAAGAACTTAAATGAGGAATTCATAATAGAATCTTTAATTGAAATTCTTGAAAAGTAACTTCAAAAAAAAAAGAAGTCTGACAACCCATGCCCCACCCACTCAAGTTGGCAAGTTTTGTTATCTTATGGTACCTGGCTGCTCCATCTGAAAAGGTATCAAATTTTCTTCTGTTTTGGTGTTACTAACAGTGGAAATTGTGAACTGGAACTTAGATAGTGAAGATTCATGATTTGGATCAGAATCCAGATCAGTCAGCCCACTTGGGGATAACAAACTAGTGGTGTAAAATGTTAGCTGGGATGGAAACCTAATGTAAAGAGAAGACATAATTTCCAGCATTTCTCAAGGAGTAATTACACTTTAAAAGAGATCTTTCTGCTAATTAGAGCCTTGAGTATGAGCATTCAGATCCAGACTTGTAGTTTTCCAAGATGTGGGAAATTGGATTTTGATTTATGACCATTGTGTTTGGCACGGAGATGACCAACCAAACTATCAAGGAACAGCAGCAGTTGAGTCTGCTGCAGGTTTAACCAACTGAACTATCATTGTTGTCTAATATGTGAAAGAATCTTATTAGTTCAAAACAAGAAAAAGCAATACTTGGTTGCTCTTGAATTTTGTTATTAAATAGGCTGAAGTTATGTGGCTTTTGAATGGCTGTGGCATTCTTATGAGTGATGTATTTTAGAAGTGCTTGATCAGGTGGTGTATGTAAGCTTAAGTATTTTGTAGTTGATCGGCGAAGTATGTCTAGGGAGACATAAAATCGTTGAAGTCTATGGAGCAACTTAACAATGCTCTGGGGACAAGGAGTGAATGATAAGATCTCATTGAAATAACAAAGATAAGGATATAGGCTGACTGAGTGCAATGACACTAGTTGGCATTTCATAGGATGTCATGTGTTTGTGAGAAATGCCCTGGCATGTTTACTTGCCTTAAGCAATCAGGAAAATAAGTTTGTTTTTTTCCAAAAACCATCTCTGCTAGCAGTGTCGCAGAAGGTGTAAGCGGAGAAAGCACAAGCAGTGTGGAATAGGAAACTGTCCCATTATATGCCATCAGGGCTTTTTTTACCCTTTTTTAGGCAGCTTTGGCAGTGCTTCCAATGTTGTCTAAGGAGCTTGAAACCAAGGGCCCAAGGCTGTTTAATTTAGGAAGGATTGCAGTTGTATTTATGTATCCCAACCGAGCAAGGCGCTCAGGAGAGGTGCTGACTGTGACCTTCACTTTTTCCTGACTTAACCTTTAGAAATTGCAATGCAATTACTGCTTGCCTGTAAATCAGGAAAGCCTTGCAAGGCGTGTTTCTGCCCCACAAAGCTTTCAGAATAGAAAAATAAATGTTATTTGAAATGCTTGCTCATCAGTTTTTCAAGTCCTCATCTCTGAAGATGACTTTCAGTGCTTGGCTTGAGACCTTTTTTTCCTGCTCAAATTGTATTAATGAGGTCCATTAGGCTAGAATTTGATACACCATGCTGTGGTAGTGTTGATTGCCTAAAGCACAGATGCATGCATGCACACATATGCAGAGAGCAGGGAATAGAAGGGTGAAAGAACTGGGCTCTTGATGTGTATGGCTGTCTCCTCACTCGTGTGTTATTTCACTTTTAGTTTTTTAGGTTAAATACCCTGCTTGCCTGCTTACTGGAACACAAATAGCACAGGCGCATGAGCTTGCATCTAAACACCAGGTGTGATGCAGTACTTTGCTGCAGATCAACAGGTTTCTTTCAGTGAAGATTTCAAAAGCTAATTTCTTGAATTTCATTATTAAAAATAAAACATTTTTTTCCTGCAGCGAAGCAGAACTTAAGTTTAATCCATGGCCAAAAAGACAGGTGGATTTGTGAAAAAATCCAGATATACCTGTTCAGTGGAGATTGCTGAATGAAAGTAAGGCTTTAGCTGTTTGAGGTGTGAGTAGGCTGTATGGGTTCACTCAGCCTATAGTTTCTGTTGTGATGGGTTGGATTTTGCCCAAATGCTGTCTGGCAGCTTGGAGTGGGTGGAGAAGATCCCAACTGCTTGATGTTGTGGTGTCAATGTTTTTTAGGTGGTAGGTTCATATCAGCAAGGCAGCTGTGTCACCAGAGAGGTAGGTGACATCTATCGCTTTGCCTGCCTGCCAGCTCCCTGCTGGCTGTGTGACAGGAGGTGAAAATAGGGCTGTGCCTTCGCTCCATCCTCTTCAGAAATGAACTGCCCCCAGGAATGCTAGTGCTGAATAAATTGTAGTTTGCTCAGGCACACCAAATGTAGCCGTGCAAGGGCTGAGGCAGGGAACCTGACTTGGGCTTAGGCAGATTATGGCCACAATGTGGTCGGTAGGTAACCAGTTGTTGGGCTTGGCTGGTGATCCCTTTGCTTACTGGTGATCCCTAACAAAGCAAGACCCTTTTTTAAAAGAGTTGGGGATTACTTAGTTCTCAGTAGTGGTGCCTAGCTGCTTAACAAGTTAAATCTAATAGGAAGAGACAGACAGCAGCGTTTGGTTTCCCCACTTATATTTTAAACCAAGACAAATGTATTTTCAAGTCATTTTGCTGTAAATGAATGGTTTCCTTTTCCTGTGTTCTGTCCAAGTGTATACCCCAACCTGATCATGCATGAAGGACACGTTGATTTTTGCAGACTTGCAGTACTGGCAGAATAATCTGCGTACAAAAATGTTTGTTAATCTTCAGAGTGGAACTGCCGTGTCCTGAGCTTCTGTGTTTCTGGTGGGTTTGTGTATCAAGTTAATGAGCTTGTCTGTGGACAAATTTTAAAGAACTTTTTTCAGATGATTGTGTGTCACTTCCTGGTATGAAACTAGCATATGGTGACACTGCATAGACTGCCTTCAGTGTTACAGTTGCAGCTGTGGCATAATACCTACAAGCATAAGCAAATATTTGCCCTGTTTAACTTATACAAAGTTTTATTTGGGAAATGGTGGGGGGTTTTACGTAATGCAGGCACATAAGTGTTTTCATGTTGACTTGTTCTAATTCTTCTGATTGATAGTAGGCTCTGCTTTTCTGTTAAAACACTTAGCAAACAGGAATGTGTATTAGGAATACAGCTGATAAAACTACTTGTATTAAAACCACATAATAAAACTGCACGATAATAGTGTTTTTCATTTCAATTGCAGCTGTCATGGTTTGTGGTACTGTCAATCTGTCTTCTTTAATTTAGACCATGTGACAGGAACAGCCATGTTGTGAGTGCCCGCTTCTTGTGGTTTGTAGCAAATGGCATGAATACCGGAAGGTTAAAGATACACATCCATTTAATTTAAAATCTCCTTTAGAGGTGCATTTTTCTACCATTTCCAGGCAATTTAGAAACCCTGCCAGCCTTAGTGGCGTCACCCCACTTTTTGCTAGAGGAAGAAGTTGGATGATAGGAGAGTTAGACTGGTTGAAGAGTGGTATGTGTCCAGTTAGTGAGTTACCTGCAGAGCGAAGTGCCGTGGGGTGCTGGACACACCAGGCACAGCTGATTCCTTCTGGCATCTCATAACCCTTGGGCCCGGCTTGTGGGCTTCCCCATTACTCATCAAAGTTACTTGTCAGAAATTGCTCGAATGGGATTGTCACTTTGCATTTTACAAATGAAATTTTTTTTTTGTTACTTTTATTAATTGGTCGCTTAAGGGTTTGCATCTTCAAGTCCTTGTGCTGCTGGTCCCACGTCTGCTGAACTTGTCGCTTGGCCTCTGTCTCCTGGCCCTTCCTTTCCTCTGTGCTCCTGTAGCCATGAAGGAGTACAAACCAGAGGACTTCTTTAAAATGTTTGAGTATATAGTGAGGTTTGAGACTTTCCTTTTGTTTATTTTGCTTGGGTGTGTTTTACTGGTTTGTGAAGTACCTCCCTTAGTCATGCCGCCTCAGTCTTATTTAGGTAACATTTCTGATCTTGAGGAGCAGGTGGTTTTTAAAAAAAGAGAATTGTAGTTTTTGTTGTATTTGTGTATAAGGGAAAGACCAAACAGCAAAAGACTGAAAAAGCATCTCATTGAGGTTGTGTTCAGGGATTTTTCAGATATGTTCAAAACAGGAATTTGTTTGGGTTAACTGGTTAGTGTTGCAAAAAACCTATTCAATTTTCAATATGAACCTTGGAAAGAGTTTCTTTCTGTAAAATTCTTCAAAACCAAGTTTCACCAACCAAACAGGTGCTATTATGTGTGGAGTGTGGTACCTACAGCTCTTTTTTCTTCAGGGCAGAAACATTTTTAAAGACAGAATTTGCATCTTATGGTGTAATTTTACTCAGGTGCTTTTTTTCCTTCCGGTCTCTGCTTCCCCTTCCTGCTTTTCCCTGCCGTAGATCGGGCTGTTCAGGTTGTAGTGTTTTGAGTACCTCGGTCTCTCTAGGTTTTTCGCCTTTTTCTTTCACTTCTCTTGAGATCGGAGAGCGTCTGTGGCTTTGGGAATGGCAGCTCCCTCCTTCCCTGAGTGCAGGTAACCTTGGGCCTGCTCAGCCTTGGGGTGTTGCTCCGTCCCCCCTGCGGCAAGGCCTGCCCAGCTCTGGGCTGCTCTCTGCTCCCCTTTGGGTCTGGGTCAGCTCCTGCAGCAGGAGGGCCGTTTGCTGCCTCTCCTGGCTCCTCAGTCTCAGCCCTGCCACATCCCCCCGAGATGTCTCAGGAGCTGGGTGAGTGACCTGGAGGAGGCGGCAGCAGCAGGAGGGATCCAGCTGACCTTGCGTAATGCGACACGGTTGTTCTAGGCGGGAGGTCTGACGCAGAAGACGTTTGAAAAATGCAAGAAATATATTCTTTCTGAATAAACACATGCCTTGAACCCTTGATTCTTACAAGTGTTCATCTCCGTGCTTATTAGGTCAAAAGGTGTTTTGCCAGTTCAGCTGGATAAAACTGAACTTACCTGGTAAATGGAAAAGAATAAATCTGTCTTTTTTTGGGAACCTCCCAGCGCCTCCGAGAGCAACCTTCTGTGGCTCCTCCAAGTTCTTGGCTGTGGAGCTAGGACAGCTGTGGTCGGTAGTCGAGCTTATCTGATCCAGGATTAAGAAAAGATACGGTAACAAATGAAGAAGAAATGGGATATTGCTTGTTGAGAAGGAATTGTTTAGTTTTCCCTGTGGAGACAGTAAGCCCTGTGGTAGTTTGAAGTGTCAGCTGTGCTGGCCTTTCACATCTTGCGCAAACGGTCCTCTCAAGTGAGCTGATGTGCTGGACGAAGTTGGTTACACGACATACTCAGAAATCCAAACCATCATATTTTTGAGTGACATTCTGCTTTCAGGAAAGCTTTTAACTTGCTTGTCTGTGAGGAGGAGGAGGCTGGACTGCCAGAGTGACACTGTGTGCTGCGGTTTGGTTCCAGGTTAAGAGGACCCTGAGGTCAGTGGCATTAAGGGCTCTTGGGGCAACCAGTTACCCTTAATGAAGATGATAGGATAAAAGCTCCAGAATTGCTTCTGAGGGCCCCGTCCTGCCAACGCTTATGTTCTTGTAATGGACGACTAGCTCTGCTGTGCCAAAAGATGAGCAGGTCTTGTCTTGGAAGGAGGAGTTGCTCTGTCTTAAGTGCTTCTGAAAACATTATCCAAGCCCTGCAGTTACGCTGCCTACAGCTGTTGAAGAAATCGCTTTTCCTTTGCTGTGGCTGGTGGGTGTGTTTTGTGGATTTTTGCCCCATTTTGTGCAGTTTTGGGAAGGGTCGTGGAGTATTGCTCTCCTATATAGTCAAAGCTTTCTCTTCCTGGCAGTAGACCTGGGTCACTGCCAGACAGTGGCATGGCAGTGGTGCTGCCTACATTAGCTTTCACATGGAAACAAGAACTGTAGGTTGAGCCTTCTGTTTGGCCAGCTTCCCTTTACTGTATGTGTCTTCCCTTTACTGTACATGTCTTCCCTTTTAGCTTCCTGGTTTGTTGTTGTGACCTTGCCTAAAAAGACTAAGCATCCAGCTTCCTTCAGGACCCAACATCTGCTCAGAGAGTACTGAAGGCAAGGTACTCTCCAAGTTCAAGCCCAGGTGCCATTTATGCTTCTCCAACTTGCTGTGGTGCTGAAGACCCGTACTGTCAAGCTGCGTATGGGTATGGCTTCTGTGCGCCTGTGTCTGAGCATCAGTAAAATGGAATACTTATTACAGATTTTACTTTAAAAGCTTGTTACAGTTGCCTGTCTTTGTTTGCTTTTTTTCAAAATTTATTACAGTGCCAATCGGTATACAAAATCCTGTGCTGCTGTGAAGGTTGTGTAGGGTCTTGCTAGTTTATGCTAGTGGCAGTTTTGGTCATGTATACTTCAGTTTGCTTGAACCCTGGTACATAAATACTGTGTCTAATGTTATCTGCTGCCAAGGCAGTTTTGTATCATCTGTGGAATATGTGTGTATTCTGTCATACTTATACACATAGCACTGCTTTTACTAGAGGGATGGTTGTGCATTGGCAGATATATTTTAAAAATAAATATTGGATCAGTTCCTCTTATTTCCTTGTCAGTGCCAGAGTTCAATCTTTGGCCCTGGAAGAGCTGTGAATGGCTTAATTAACAACCAAAGCAGAGCTCTGGGAGGCAGGTGTTTGGATTGTGTAGGGGTTTGCTGGTAAGAGTCTTTATTAGAGGGGAGACGCAGAGCTTTGATCAATGCTATTGACAGATAAAGGTTTTCAGGTTCCTTCTTTTGCAACATGTTAGGGTGTACACAGAAAATCTGAAGGTGCACATTCTAATTAAATTATTAGCAGCTTTTTTCCTGTGTTTTATTTTTTATTTTAGAAATAAAATTGCTTCAGGTACAATTTTTATTTGCTTCCTTTAAAATCAAACAAAAACTTTATGCTTCTTTCCTTAAAATCTTTCCACCAACTTTTTTCCTGTCTTGCTTACATCTCTGCCTATGTTTATATATTGTTCATATCTTGAAGCCCAGTAAAATGAGAGCCCAGTAGAGCTGTCTTCTGTGACACAGTGGGTATATGAGAGAGGTCTAGTTAGATGAAACCAGTATAATAAAAGTGTAGTGCTCCTTTTTCCCTTCACTACAGCATATAATGCATCTGGGTTTTGCAGTTTTTACACAGTGACCATTGATCAAGTGTTAACACCCTCCTCTTGTCATAAGACTCGAAAGCCGAGGAAGGCATGGTAGTTTTTCCTAGGCTTCCCTTTATTTGAATAAGATAAATCCATTATTATCAGAGACTGCTTTGATCTAGTGTGCACAAACTAAATATGCTCTTTTCTTTGGGGAGATAAAAGTAAGGAGGGAAGCTGCCTCCAACTGCTGTGTGGGTTAAGCTGAAGTAGGATACTTTGTGGCACACAGGAAGATTTCCAACTTATAGGTGCAAAGGTAATGAGCTTATTCTGTCATGAATTAACGTATATGTATACTGTATAATTATGTCAGCTCGTTAATGGGTAAATTTTTAAGGGTTTTCCTAATGGTGCATTATGGAGATGCTAAGTCTTAGCACTGAGTAAACCAGTAATGCTTTGTTTTCTTTTTCTTCTTTTAATAGAGATCCTCGACCAACCAACCAACGTGTCAACAAGCACGTAAATAATGACACGTATCTTCGCGTTCAAAACCTGACCATCTTAGTCAGAAACATTAAGACTTACTATCAGGTGAGATTTCTGTTCTCTGCTTATTGCTCTGTGGTGATTGCTATAACATTTCAGCTAGTGCAGGGGCTGGTGGTTCAAAAAGAAGCTTGCTAAAGGAAATGGAGGGGAAATTGTGTTTGTGTAAAGGTACTTTCAGTCATGCTTTCCTTATGAAATGACAATACGGCTACCTTCTCTATCCCTCCTGGCCAGAGGCTGCTTCCCTGCCACCCTCTTTTTTTTTTTTAAAGAAGAAATTGTGCTCGAAGGCTGTGATAGCACTTGGAGATACATGTAGTAAAAAGGTTCTTTTGTGGTGGGGTTGTGGGGTGTGCATGTGAAGGGGTTTGCTGAAACTGAAATAATGTTTTAGGGTATAAAACCTGTTTAAAGCAAGTAACCTCTTACAGGGGCTGCCAGCACATAAATCGTTACAAAGAAATATCTTTAATGCTAGAATGTAAGCCTCAAATTGATATACTATTAATTAGAAAAGATAAACTTGTGCTTATCTTGAAGGTAGACTTCTCATGCTGTGTACTTGTTCTTAGGTGTTAAAGGAGTTGTTTGTTCTGAACTCTCTAAGATGCTTAAGTGCAGGAATGACAGCAATTTCTCACAGATAGTGCAATTCTTAAGTTACATCCTTGAACTGACCATCAGTGTTCCTCTGCTGTAATAGTGCTCCCCTAAAACCAGGGTGGCGACAGCTGAGCACTTTTGCAGACTTAGGTACATGTTGGATGCTGCTAGAAAGCCACAGGAGTGAATTCAGTTACTCTAAATAGAATTTCTGTATACACCCTATTGTGTATATTTAGACTCTTTAGTGAGAAGGGTAGCTGTTCTGCTGTTTCCTTGTACACATCTTTTGCCAGATTTGAAAGCTGTGCAGTATAAACCAGGCTGAAACCATTGAGGACTGTTAAAGTGCACCTCTGCATATGTGTCTCAATAATAATGGACAAAATAACTAAACTGTTGGAGTTGATGTCAGTGTGCTCATTCTGGACACTTCATCTTTTCTGTACATATAGAATAGACTGTGTATTGGCTTTGTCTTCAAAATACAGAAGAGATGTAATGCTTAACTACAGTAGTGCCTTTTGATGCTGTTCTTTTCCAGAGCTTGCCTACTGCTATTCCATGTTATTGCCACTACTCTGCTTCTGGACTTGCTTAGGGAAGCCTAAAAGAGCGAATGACTTGTGAAAAAGTCAGATGAGGTGGATGACTCGTGTGCAAGTTCCAGTGGCCTGCTAGGAAAATGAAGTGTGTAACTCAGGTTTGAGATGATGTAGGAGAGTATCATGTATTTCTGAAGACAGCTGACCTGTGTCTTGATTGTTGAGAACTGGAGATGCTGATGCAGTGTGATGTCATTCCTGAGACTTGTGATTTTTAAGGGGAAATTCCATTTGATCATAACTAGAGGCTGAAGGTTTCCTTGGTTTCTCTGTTACCCACTGAACAGTGTAAATGTATATGGAGTCTATAAGCAAAAAGGACTATGTTTAAGGACACGGACAGGACTAGTCTTTCTCCCTCTCTTCTCACCCCCACAAGATTTACAGTCTGAGAGTCTGGTCCTTCAGGTGTTGAAACTCTAAAGCTTTTTATTTATGTGAGTTCTTTGTCTTGGAGCTGATAATCTGACATCTTTTAAGAGTACCTGAAGAGAGATCACAGTCAGGAAGAAAGAAAAGTGATTCAGAATCATGTGATACATTGCTTGGTGTCTTGTTGACCTAGCTGTTGAGCTGTGTAATCATAATCCAATAAAGCTAGCAACAACTAAAATAGGTTAAGACACGGAGTTTTCAATGGGAAACAGTAGTTGAGGCTTGCAGTAGCAGGAGAAACAGTGATGTTCCTGTTGTAGTGTAGAAATTAAGTACTATAAATCTTGCTGCCTGAAGACTATAAATACTGTATATAAACAAAGCAGTCATGACAGCTTATCATTCTTTGCATTTGGTCCTGACAATGTGTAATTACAACAAAGCTTAAAATAAAATCACGTTTTTTTGTGATGATAATGTTATATAAGAAACTCATTTGTCCTTGTCACAATCACATCTTCAGGGCAAATCCAAGGTCTCGACACTAATCTGAGATTTCTTTATATGTGGTGGTGTGCAGCCTTCAACTCCTCATAGTCTGGGAGGACTTGAGGCCATCTATGCTGTAACTGAACTCTGTGTATGACTGATGCTGAGTATAACGTCACATCTGTACTAATGTCTGTGTTAGATATTTGGAGGGATTCTTATGTTTTAGGATCTAAATAGCTTTTACTAGTTTTTTCAACATGCAACCAAATGGATGCTTTGGAATATATTAAATACCGTTAGGCCTCTTCTCTCCTGAATGTTAGAGATTTTTTGAAAATATTTTGAAGTTGTGGGCATTGTTTGATGAAGTAGTATTAATACATTAGCTTAAGTTAAAATGAGGGTAGTATCTTACTGACTGAAAACATGCAATCAAATTTGGTTGCAGGCTGGAAGGGGGGCAGGCAGGAAGTTCCTGACAAACAATAGGAACACAAATTTGCTGCTTCCTCAAGAGAAACAAAGGCTCTAAAAATACAGTGCTGGCCTTGATGTTTTACATTCCCTTTCACTTAATGGACCCAAGTCAAGTTTATGGCTTAGTTATTCAGTTTGGTAGACCAGGTCTCCTAGAATGAGGAAAATGCCACCTCATGCTTTATTGAAGGAGGTATGAAAGAATACTTGCTCCTCTCTGCACTGGGCAGCAACTGGTCAAGAGTATGGTGTGAATTCATGGTACTGTAAACTGTATCTGAGGAAGGTGACATAAGTGGCTACTAAAATTAACTCTGATATTCAGAAGCTAGTTGACATTTTGGATCATATAATTGTCTAGTATATCTGTATCTAATATCAGATTTCACTTATATTTGTATAGCTAATCTCTTTGTTAAAGCAAAATTCTCATTAATACCGATAATATTACCTCAGAAAACAAGGACAGGTCTAGTCTATAAGTGTGAATCCAGGTCTTCTCCACAGTGTTGGGGCTTTCCTGATCGCTTAGGCTTAGTGTCTGTGCTGGGAATGGCTATGGACAAACCAGGCTGTTGGTGGAATTTGGCTTTGATTTGAGCCATAAAGATCAGTTCCTAGCTGTGCTTCAGCAGGCATAACTTGGGAGGGGTAAATGCAGTAGAGAAGCCTTCATTCTTAGAAGTTTGATAACTGAATTTGATCTTTAACAACTTTCTGAAGAGTTGCCTTCTCACAACTTTCAGCTGGGTAAAACTGGATTGCTGATGGCTACTAGGAAAAAAACATTGTGTCAAGACTCTTAAAATGGAGGGTTTGGTGTTTTTTTTTTTAAATTGGGTATGTAATATTTGTTACTGGTGGTAGCAGGCAAATTTCTGCATTTCCCACTTGAGCGGTTGCACCTTTGCAGGTCTGTTATTGGCTTGAGAGGCCCCTGTTTTGAAACCAGGCAAATGACTCACTTTGCTGTGGGATTTCATGAGCATTCTAGAGAATCTGTCATTAGTTGCATTTAATAACTGTTAACAGCATTGGTTCACTGGAGAAACGGCTGGTCATAAAACTTCTGGAATTGGTGCCATATCTTGGAAAAGGGCTGAGCACAGCAGAATGTGTTCATTGCTCTAGGTGTGAGTTTTATGTGTCTCTTCTTGCTCTGACTGAATTCAGATACTTGGCTGTCTTTAAACTGGAATTCAAAATGGTTTTGTAGGGAGTAGTTTAGTACAGAGAATTGCAGGTTACTGTCTGTAACTGCAGTGAGGATGTTGATTAAAGGGGTCAATAGAGAACTGAGTGTATTGGAGAAGAGATACTCATCCACTTCTTGTTAGTGCAGGTGTTGTGCATCCTGGTCAAAGGGTGAAGTCTTTACCCCATACTACAGCTAACCAGTGTATATGGGACAGATTGACCTCCAGCTGTTGTCTGCTGCCTTGTGTTGATAACATAGTTGGGAATGTTGGTCCTTAGGCTGACACTGGCTAGCCCAGTGCAACACAGATGAAATTATTTTGCTGTTCCTGAGCTCTGCCTTCACTTTGAAATGCTTCTGTTGTGAGCTCCACTAAGGCTTATCTACTGGTCCGATTACATTGGCTTGAATATAGTTTGGGGTGTGAGTACTGCAAGACTGAATGATGTTTGGCTTCACCGAAGTAAGTGCTCTTGACCCTTGTTGACAGTGAGTTGGTATGGCCTTAATTCCCTGGGACCTTGTGCTGCTTTTCCAAATGGTGATTAATCCCAGCTGTGGCAACTGTCTTCATAGTGGTGTGGCAGTGTCCCTGTTTCTGGCAGAGTTTGTTGGCAAAGTTTAAAAAAAAAAAAAAAAAGCGGAACAAAAAAACCCCTTAAGCTGCAACCACCTGTGCAAGAGCTAGCATTGTTGCTGGTTCTGTCACTTCTGATGATGGAAGAAGGCGGCTAGAATATCTGAGGGGTGTTGGCCTATCCCTTTGCTGTGCTGTAGGGAATATTTAAATCCTGTAGGTGCTGATACTTGAAGTGTCCATGTAAGAGCAGCTGCCCTGATGTCTGCAACACTTAGAGAACATGCTCAGACCTATAGTTTTGGAAGAGGCCTAAGGCAGGCTGGCAGGGGAAGCTGAAGTGGCTTTGCTGTCCTTCTCTGCTCATGTGTTAACCCTTGGGTTTAGTGTTTTTCTAAGGAACTAAAAATCACTTTGATACCAGTTTATAAAAAAACCTAAATTTATGAAACGATGTGTTTTTATGTCAGCTATTTTTCTAACCTTCAAAAATGCCAGTAATCACTCCCAACAGTATGTACTGCACTCTCAAGCAAAAATTCCTACCACTTACATGAAAAACTTGAGGTTGATAGAGAGAAGAAAAAAAGATTGTGATCATCCCTTGGCTAGTCCCTGTGTGGTTATTATGGCCACATCTGGAGTATGTGCATGAGAAATGCTGTTGGAAGAAATGCTGCAATGTGGTCATGGTTGTATTTTTGTTGCCTGTATTGCCTGCAGTTGTGGCCACTAAATACCTAGCAGATTGCTTCATGTTTCTAAATAGGTTGGAAAGACTTCTTCAGTTAAAAAAAAAAAAAATTGTACTGAGAGACAGTTCTGAATCCAGTTGCGACTGTGTGGCTTGTGCAGCTTCAGTAAGAAATTCCTAACTCTTAGCATTTACATTAAAATGGAGGTATGGGGAGTAAAGATGAAACCATTCACTGAATTTTTAGAGACTTTGTAGCACCACAAATCCTACCCTCCCCACCTAAACTCACTTAGCTGGGCTCAGAGATAATGGTGAGCAAGAATGTCTTTTAAGGCATGTTTCTTTAGACGTGTGTCCTTCTCCTTTTACTTGGCTGCTCTATATTTGTGTAAAACAAGTACAAGCAGCAGGGTTTTTACCAGGCATGTTAAAGGGAGTTAGCTGCCTGTGAGTTTGGCTGTTGCTGTGAGCGGTTTGGTGCTGGGGCTGTAGTAGTGCTATGTTTCGTCTGGAAAAGAGAGACAGTTTTGTCTTCAAGCTGGGGCAAAAGCTGGTTCTCCTGGTGGGTCAGTGAAGGTCTTGCAATACCAATAGCTTCCAGATAAATAAAGAACTGCTTCTGTAGTTGAAGCATTGAGTCAGGTGTAGAGCTCTTGACTGGACTGCAAAAAGGAATTAAAACTTGGAGCTTCAGATTTGGGCACAAGTTACTAACTGGCAACTGTACTCAAGCTATAAATAAAGTTCTGGAAGCAGCAACGTCCTCTTCTGTGAGTTGAAATCTTTCCCTTCTAGGCAGGCTAATTCTAGTGGGCTAGTAATCCAGTCCTTAGCAAAGTAAACACCAAAATGCTAGAAATGCACATAAATGTGCACACCCTGAAGTCAAAAAGCATTCCTCTGTTCTGAGGGAGAGAGTTCATACCCACAATGACCTACTGAATTAGGTGATAAACTGCTTTTTGCTAGCCTTGTCCATTTGGTGTGTTAAAGTACAATACACCTGGGTGACTGCTTTCCTTTGATTCCTGTTCCCTAGAAATCTTAATTTAGCAGCTTGGCTTAAGGGGAACCTTTCTTCATTTTGAGCTTTAAATTCCAAGATTATTAACTGAGAATGTCAGCTTTCTTGAGCAGGATACCAGAAGCTTCAACAGATAAGTTCTTTCTAATTCAAATACTTTGCTGGTCTCATGCACTCTTAAAGAGTATGTTCTCTCCCTTTTCTGTACAGTTGAGCAGGCTATATGTATAGTCTCCTGAATTGTTTCTGCGTTGGGAATTTTGTTGTTGCACTTACCAAAGGTAGCTTGCAGGTTCTTGTGGCCTTATGTTGCAGCTGCATGGAGAAACAACAGTGACCAACGGCTGAAGCTCTCTGTATCTTAGGGTTTTTTTTTTCAAAAGTGTACAATAAGTATGTTAATATGACAAGTAAGTTAGTACTAAGGTACTATTGCAGAGGTGCTCTGTGTTTCAGTAAGGCAGTGACCTAGGACTCAAGAGATACAGCCACTCTGCCACAGGCACTACCTAGAGTAGGATGTTATTAGCTCTGTATTTGTTTCCATTCCTATTCTTCATTTGACTACTTTAGTTTAAACTTGTTACAGGCACAGACTGCCTATATGTATTTATGTGGTACTTAGCTTAATGAGGTGTGGTGGTTTAACCTCAGCTGGCAACTAAGCACCAGACAGCTGCTCACTCACTCCTCCCCTCTGGTGGGATGGGGGAGAGAATTGGAAGAGTAAAAGTGAGAAAACTCATGGGTTGAGATAAAGACACTTTAAGTAAAGCAAAAGCCATGCATGCAAGCAAAGCAAAACAAGGAATTCATTCACTACAGCCATCTCCAGGAAAGCACGGCTCCATCATGCATAACGGTTACTTGGGAAGACAAATGCCATCACTCTGAACATCCTCCCCCTTCCTCCTCCTTCCCCCAGCTTTATATGCAGAGCATGATGTCCTATGGTCTGGAATACCCCTGTGGTCAGCTGGGGTCAGCTCTCCCAGCTGTGTCCCCTCCCAGCTTCTTGTGCACCCCCAGCTACTCGCTGGTGGGGTGGGGTGAGGAGCAGAAAATGCCTTCACTCTGTGTAAGCACTGCTCAGCAATAACTAAAATATCCCTGTGTTATCAACATGATTTCCAGCACAAATCCAAAATACAGCCCCATACTAGCTACTATGAAGAAAATTAACTTAACTCTACCCCAGCTAAAACCAGCACATGAGGCCTTCTTAGTTCTGCAGTGACAAAAATGTTTTGAATTAGGTTTTCTGTCCTGCAGTAGTATGATCATAAGACATGAAGGTTGCATGTAAGACTGGTATTGTGAAGATGTTCAGTTATTGCAGTGGTGGCTACAGGTCAAGGGAATGACTGACCTTGGCACAGACGTTCTGGGAAATGCTGAACTGGTGATGTTAGTCCCTGATTTCATCCTTCACTTGAAAATAGTGGTACCACTGCGGCAAGTAGAATGAACATAAGAACGACCACAAAGATCATGGCCTTTTTTTTACAGGTCCCGTTATCAAAGATTTCAGTGAGAAAGAGGCAGAGACAGGTGACTCACCACTACAAGCCAGACTGTCTGATGCTTTTTTAGTGAGAATTGTCTTGCTCATTTCCAGAAGAACTAGGCAAAACAAACATTTCTGCCCCAGAGTTGATATAAGTTTCTGCAGAGGTCAGTTTGAAAAGTGTTCCCAGGTTGGTAAGAGCTACTGTTTCAAGTGGCTAGTAGCATGCTGTCGGCCTCCTGATTGAGATTACTGGCTGTGATTCTAGAATGCATTTCAGCTGATATATTTGAATTATGTCTGGAAGTTTAATGGAGGACTGAGCTTAAAGAGACATATTTTTTTCCCCTGAGGCTCCACATGCATTTTAATACAGAATGAAATAGTGACCTGAAACAGATGGAAGAGAATAGGTTAGCTTTTAAACTACTTTATTGCCTGTAATTTCCTGGAGCTAGAATATGGGAAAGGGCAGAATAGGCTGGCATGTGTCTGTGTAGTCCTGTCTTTGTTTTGCTTAATAAGCTAGAGGGGTGTGAATTCATTGTGCAGACAAATGAAGAAGCTGAGCCAAGAAAAGAGAGGAGCAGTGTCCTAAAATATGGAGGCAAACAGAGGTGATCTGTAAAAATTTTACAGTATGGAATAGCTGTTTGGTTCCCATGCAGCAGTATTTACTTAACCTCTGACATGTTAGCTGAAAACAATTCTTGAGATGTCTGAATTGCAGAACGCATCCACTGTGTCCTTTCTATGGCTTAAAAAAGGGTAATGTGAGAGCATGTGTGGCTTTTCTTAATGAAAGCCAAGGCCTAATGTTAATCTCCTAGACTATTGCTGTGATTACCAATGCTAAAGCCACAGGGTATTTCAGTTCTCTGCTACATATATATTTTTGGATGTTAGGTTTAAGATGTAAGTCACTGTTCAGACAGTCTCACCCGACAGCCGTGTTCAGTCCTGCTGCCTAGATTTCAGGCAAATGTCCCATTTTTGTCTGCTGAAATTTTGCGAAGGAAAGAACTAAATTTTGTAGAGCCTACCAATTTTGGGTAAGTTAGAAAATAGCCTGCATGCCACTTGTAGCTGAAAATAGCTTTGAGATTTATTTTTGCTAAAAGATAATAATAAACAAAAGTTAAAGATTGCTTTATTGCTTGTGTTTCTGTAATGAATTCCATGTCATTTAGTCCTTTTCATTTAAAAGTCTTCAAAGAGACAAGAAGATGAATTCCACAAATGTATAAAGTATGATTGCAAAACAAACCCCCTAACACTGTGTACTAGTTCCCAAAGCAAATAACTTCTGGTTTTTAATGGCAGGTAGCGAATGAAAGTGGTATATGTTCTTATTTTATTTGTGTCTGTCTGTGAAAGTGTTGTTTAATCCAGTGTGGCTTTTACTGAGGATATTGTCACATGCTATATTGTGGCACACTGGATTCAGCCCACAGTCTTGCTCTTACACAACTCTGACTCTGAATTAGGGTTTGGTGTCAAGGCTTGTTCCTGTCAGTTCCAGTGACATCTGTGACCCTGTGGTGCAGAGTGAGCAAAGGTGTCTCTTTGTGCCTCTAACTCAGCTGGCCTAGGCTTTCTGCTCCAACAGCATCATAATTAGCTTTTGTTAGAAAGGTCTGCAATGAGCTCTCACCTTTTTGTACACTGCTTTTTTTTTAATGACTCATTAGACCTGTAAGCAATTCTTCCACAGTGTGTTTCTATCTGAGATGGATATTTGAGATGTCTTTTAAAGCGGTGCTTCTCTGTCACTTTGAAGGAGTGATTAGGAGTTTCAGAAATGTGTGGGAGATCTTGGACAGAGCATCTTATCCAAATGCAGAGCTGTATTTACTTCTGAAAACAAAATGCGGTTTGCATTGTAAAGGTCTGCTTGAGCTTATGTTGACCTCCAGTACTTTTGGCAAAGGTGAATGCTCTTGGGCCAAGAAATGGGCGTGGAGGTTGTGGAGTCATCTACCCTGGTTAAGAATTATGGGATTTACCCTTCTGAGCATGTCTCTGGACCTGAGGAAGCAACAGACCTGGGGACAGGAGGAAGTTTTAGTGTGCTAGTTTCTTTGCTGAAGACAAACCATAGGAAAAGGGTGTATTTCTTATTTTACATGGTGTATGGACCTTACACCAGCACAAATGAGGGAAGACACCTGCTCATGAACGCACAGAAATTGAAAAGCTGTCACTCGCCGATGCATGCATACATCTCCCATTTGCAAATATGTTGGTTTTTAAAAGGAAGGATTTAAAACCCCCCAAAATCTAAAGAGCAAATAAAGCAGCAAATTAATGTGTGTGTACACTGTACTTGAAGCAGAATGACTTTTTTATAGCTGTTTAGATGGGCTGTTTGAATGTAAGCTGTGTGTAAGCTGGTGCCTCTTCTGTTTCCCATTATGATTAAGAGATGGAGCTAAAGGGGAGTTAAGTGTTTAAATTCTGCTGGGTCCTCATATGGCCAGTAAAAGTGCCTAAATAAAAATCTGCTCAGCAGACTGAAATGGCCCCAGTGGAGTTGTCACTGTCTGTTCTCTTTCATAATTAACTTTATTAAAAGTCTCTAGATGTTTATTTAATTTGTTTTTTAGACTAAGAATGACATCGTTAGTGCCCGTTAGGTGATCAAGATAACAGTGATAGACATCTGCTCCTTTGAGGGGTGGAAGAGAGACTTGTGGTCTTTTGCACAAAGGAGAAGTGTTGTATGAATTCCATTTAAATATATTCTTGTCCTGTGAAAATGATTATATAGTGGGTTAGTAATATTTTTAAACTACAATACTAGTGGTGTTCCTCTAGAAAAAGTCACCTTCATCTACCTGACGTTAAAGAACTGATTTCAAAAACATCTAACTTGTTTGCTCTAAGGTTGAAAGAAGTAAGAAAGAAGTAAGAAGAAAGATAAATTCCCTGTGGCACTTAAGAGAGTTGTGGTTTTGGTGGTTGGTTTGTTGGTTTTTTTTAAGATGGTGATCCCATCTGTAATATATCCACTGGAAAGGTATTTGTAAGGGAGTGCAGCATCTAATTTGTATCACAGACCTGTTTGGCGTGCAGTGTGTGTCCTAGAAGAAAAGGGGAGGGTGGTACTGGGGTTAATGCCTGGTTTATTTTGGAGCAGCTGTGTTACAGTAAAGCTAAGTGGCTGGGCTCCCATGGGAGGCATAAGCATTGACTGCTAGAAACTGGGAGGAGGCTAATTTCTTGTGAAGTTTTGATATTAAATGCAGAATTACTATGTATGTTAAAAGGTTCATTTGTTAGGATGCAGGTTCCAAAGAAAAAGAATAGTCTTGAGAAGTAGTTACCTTAAAAGGAAAGCATGCTTCACTTAATCCCCCCCCCAAAAAAAAACCCCCAAAACCCACAAAAACCACCCCAAACAAACAAAACAAACCCACAAAAAACCAACCTGAAACACAAAACCCCAAACCCCTTCTAATTTGACTAGTTACCTCTTCGAGTTACTTGGTGTCTCTCAAGACTGTTTAGTTACTTCAAAGAAGAACTACAGTTTAACTACAAGGAGTTGCCTTTTAATGTTATGTCTTAAGGTCACTTCTTCAATTTTGATCTTTCAAAAAGAGGAAAAAAATATCCCGATGACTAAACAAAAAAACCCCACCCTATGTGTTCTGTGTTTTCCTGAATATGAAAAAGCTGTGTGCCAGTATTGAAATCTTTGTCTTTGTTTTCAAGGTTTATGTTTGCTTATCCGAACAGCATGTGGATGTATCTTTACGGTTTTACATGCAGAAGGAATGAGCCTATAGTAGAGGACCACAAAAGCTGCCATTATTAGAAGCCTTGCTTACACTTCAGTGCTCTGGCGCTTAATCTTGCTCCCAGCTTCCAGTCATGCAGAAGGAACTAAACCAGAGTGCTCTGTTTTAATTCTCAGACTTGGTTGAGCTGTCCCACATTTCTTCCAGTATGCATTTCCTTTGTAGCCTGAGCCAAAATCTTGATTGGAAAGGTGGTTTTGATCTCCCTTTTTCACTTAGCCCTTTCTCTTTATAATTTGCTGGGTCCAAATTCTGTGCAATTGAGGGATTCAAATTTCAAATCATTTGTTATTGCTTGAAGACTTGTCTCCATAAGACGCAGCTGCAGTTTGGCCTCTTGTTTCTTAAAGCATCTCAGTTAACTTGCAATTACACTTTCTTTGTATGGCATAGGACCTGGTTTTAAGTGGCACTTACTTTCTCGAACTGACTTAATATAACTTGAGGTGCATCTTGCATGATGGGATCTTTAAGCAGTTTTGCTTTGATACCCTTGGATATTGTGAAACCAGAGCTGTCTGCCAGATCATGGTTTGTTTTGGCTCTTCTCCTTGACAGCATATTGCAGCCTTTACTAATGTCAAGGTATTTATCACACTTTATCAGTACTTAGAGATTTTGCAGTGTTTATGGCAACCCCTTGAATATCTGCGGAAGGACCCATCCTGACTTGCTTTCCCATCTTGAGCTTAGCAGGATACCTAGTTTTGGAGGCTTTGAGCACTCTGCCAAACCTGCTGGTAGGAGAGATGCATTCAGATGAGAGAGCTGAGTTGGTGTGACAGAGTAAAAAGCAGTTGTTTTTATAACAATTTGAACTGAGCTGCTCTGCTCTTCCAGCACGCAGACTTTGCAGTCAGGCCTGTACTCTGTCACCTGTTTATAAAGGACAGATCATTTGAAGTTTCTGTTCAGTTTGCTTATAAACAAGTAGAAATACACTTAAAACCAATGACTTAACCTCTTGAGACTCTAAAGGGATAATCTTAAGTATCAAATACAGTTAAAAAAAAAAACCAAACCAAACAAACAACAAAACCCAAATCACCTTAATCTTACTGATACCCATATAAGTCTCTCCCATCAGGTTGCATTAATCTTAATTCCTCAAAGTCTTTTTTTTAAGTCAAGAAAGTTAATAGTGAAGAGTGATTTATTTTTAGTTGGCTAAACACTGCGGAATGGTGCTTAAAACACAAACAAGTTCCTGATTTGTTGTTCTTTCTGTAACAGGTAGCATACGATTCCCAACTTAAAACTTCAGTATACATTGGAGTCTTGGCTGCTTCCAGCAACCATATTTAATATGCAAAGGAGGTGACAAGCAGATGCATTCAGCACATTTGTTTTAAATAAGCTTTTCTTATGGCAGTTTTTAATGTACCTCTGCAGCAGCACGAAACCAGAGGCTATAGCTTACACTGTGTGTGATACTTTTGCATAGGTGAATCTGAGACTCTAAAGCAGCTGTCTGACCAGCGTGCCAAAGGTTATCAGGTTAGCCCTAGATTGAAGTCGTCATAGTGGGGGTTTTTTTGAGTATATAGTGTTGCAGTTCTGTCAGTTTGTGTTTTTTGTGTTTGTGTAACTGGTAGAGAGGTGCTGCTGCAAGATATATCTGTGTAAGCAGAGAAAATGCTGGAGAATACTCAGTCCTTGTGTTTTTCATCCCGAAACAAAGCCGTGTTTAAAAAACCCCAAACAAATATAAAAACCCCATCCCCTCGTATCAAAAGTTTGTGTCAAAGGCTACTTTTTTTGAACTGTAGGTTTCATTGTGTTTGGTTTTTTGGGTTTGGTTTGTTCGGTTTTAGTTTTTTTGGCTTTTTTTTAAGTAAGAATAAATGCACTGTGTGGGTATATGCCGTGACCTTACAGTTGCTTCCCTGTCTATCTTCTCTGTCTGCTGGTGCCAGTGATGGGGAGTGGTTGACTACCACAGTATTTGTCTGCTGGGGTATGTGCAACCATTGTTTTTTCTTTGCTGGGATGATAAGGAATGGTTCCCACCTAGTATGGTACCAACAGATTGTGAAAGGGACAAGTGTACAAGTCTGGAGTCACCTGGAACTCCTTCATCACCATGGAGATTGGTTGTCAAGTTAGCCTGAGAGTTATAATGAAGTGCGTTTGAGTGTAAATGAGGAGAGCTGGAACTGCAAAAAAATAATACTGCTAAATATTTCATACTGGTCAGTTCAGATGTAAGATGTTTCTGAGGTGTGTAATGCAACAGTTTAGTATTTCAAGCATCAGTTTGATTCTGCAGTAACAAAAAATAGACATGAATAAATAGTATGCCTTTTTTAACTCTTTTTTCATGCACTGTGATAACCTTAACTGTTGACATCTTCCACTTTCAACTAGGACTATGATTTACTTTTTTTAAATCCTTCTTCCCCCTTCCTACCTTCCCAGCTACCAGGTGAAATGTTTAGCTTGGCCTGAAATGTTTTGTTTGGGGCAATTATAGGAAAAGCAGAAGAAAACAGCTAGTTTTACAAAATGAGAAAAAGTTATATCAAAGCACATCTGTGTGTCTTATATGAAATAGGTTAAGAATATGAAATAAATGGAACAGTTGTTAGAGGAAAAGACTGTGAATGCCCTGACCCCAGAATACCTGCACTCTAGATGTTGATAGATTTACTTGGGAGAAGGGGAAAATCTGAGATGGGATCTCATTTGCTCGGTTCATGGCAGTTATTGCAGCAACAACTTTGAATTTTCTGCTTTATTGCCAGGTAGATTTGTTGATATTGATGGTGACTTTGAATTACTTAAAGCATTAATCCATATGAACTGAAATGTACAACTTCCCAAATTTCCAAAACTTGAAGCACAAGCCTTCTGTCAGATGGATGCCGGGTTCTAAGAACTGGTTCTCTCCATCCGTCGGATATGTTGTGACTGTGGTGGCCATAAAGCGTTTCCCAGTCAGTTCACGCTGTGTAGGGCATATGACATAAGGCAACAGAGAATTTGCCTTTAGAAGCAGTGACTCCCTCATGAGGTACAGTAAACACAGTTTGAACGTGTTCCCTTGTGAATGCTTACACCCATGCTGCTTTAAGAGACCAGAGCTTTCTGGAGGCGTGTTTGCTATCTATTCTGGCATCTTGCTGTTTTGCAATACAAAAGGAAGCTCCCATTGAGTAGACTTTCCTCTTGCACTTACTGGCTTGAATTTCTACATGTAATAGGGCCATCCACAGTGACAGAAGCTTTTTTTTTTTTTTCTCCAGGTGTGGTGCTGGGAACTGCAGTCATACTCAGCTGCTTCAACAAGGCAGCTCCTCCCCACATAAACTCTGAGGCTTATTACGCTAGTGTATCTTAATATGTACAGTCGGTGTCCAGCTGGCTAGCATCAGGCGTGTCATTTAATTACTCTGTATATGCAAAGAAGCGTTCAAATGCCATGCTGAAATTACAGTGCAGTGCTTTTTTGCTGGGTGCTCTGAAGAGTCTACTAGAAGGGTATTCTCAGCTCTTCCTCTTAAATTAGGAAAGGATGTGAAAGATTTTTGTACTTTGTGATACAAATCTCAAGGCCTCAGAGAAGTTGTGTGTTCATAAAAAGGCAGAATTTGGCTCTTAACTTTAACTGAGATCTGCTCACTGCACTTACAATGAGGACAGGGAGAGAGGGAGGTTTTTGTGTCAGTTTAAGCACTCCCAGTTTGTTTAATCATCAACTGCTCCATGTGATGCGGACCCTTTTGAGTTCCACATCTTTGGCACACACTGCTGCTGTATCAAAGAGAAATTATGAATGGAGTGAACTGGTTTCCTGGCATTTGTGAAACCATGGAAGTTTGTGCTTAACAGAACAACCAGGCTGACTAATATAATACAATATTAAATATGCAGCAGCCTAAAATAACTTCTGTTTGCAGGGACAAGCGCTTTTTTGTTAATATTTTTTAGCATATCATCTAAACAATTATAAACAGAAAAATAACATTTAAAAAAATTATTGTCCTTCTAAGCAACCAGCTAGGAGAGGGTAGAGTATTAACTACTACCTCTCACCTTTTTTTAATGACAAGTCATTAATTTTCCTTTGATATTCAGAGCAAGTCTGTTCTAGTTCCCAAGACACATGCTGTATGCCCTTGAGGGGGAAAGCAGTTAAGAATTACAAGGAGTATTATGCTTCATAGAAGTAGGCAACCTGCTGAAGGAATAACCTGCTATGTGCTCCTAAGTCCCTCTGTATGAATCAGGGCTTTAAAGTGGTGACTGATATATGAGGTATATGTCATCTTTGAGATTAACAAGATAGCTACACTTGAGAGAGGAGGAATACATTTATTTTCATGTTCTGTAACACTGACCTTCACGCAAGAAGATTCAAACTTAAGTAACCATTTAAACTGTTGCTGCAGTCCTTGAGGTAATATGGGTCTTCTGCTGAGACAGCGCAGGGTACAGGTTTAGCTGAACATACTTTATTATGCTGTAGCTCTAATAGCTACAGCAAATAGCAAAGTCTCATTCCTGACTGTATTAACTGCCTGAGATTTCCTTCTGAGACTTCTTCCGTTGCAGAAACAGTCTATTTAAAGCAGTCTTGCTTTCTAAATATCTTAGATAACTAGTCTCTATGATAATTTCTCTAGCTTTCTTTCTCTCAGTTGGGTAAGTAACCCTGGTGAAATGGTTCTTATGATGTTTTTAATACCTTGTGGTATAGGAGCACCTCCTACTGTGGAGTAGTGTCTTATTCTTGGCCACTGGATTTCATGCATACTGGTTTGGGAAGAGCTTGTGGACGCAGTAGTTTGAAGAACTGCTGTGGATCTGTGTTTCATGCCTGTCTGGACCCAGAGATGCAAACACTGTCTTCTGCATTAACCACTGGACTGCCCTCTTCCTCAGTTCATTGTATAGATGTGAAGAACAGCACATTTGATGAGGCAGATGCATTGAAAACACACATCAAAGTAGGTGTTTTGACATCTAATTACAAATTTACCTGCTGAAAAAAGTTAGTGTTAGTTAAAGAATCTGTGAGTATTAAGAGTTCAGAATTTAAAGTTCATGTTGTTTGGCTGCTAAATCTTTTAAAAAAAATAAATAAAAAATTCCATGAGATGTCCAAAGAGAAAGTAAAGAGGTTACATATCTAGCTCTATATAACTGAGATGTTTTTAAGCCATGTTGAGTAGTGTCTTACAAAGCAGTGGAAACCACTTTGCATTGTGTGCATTCGTAAAGAGGCGCTCATTAAAAATGCATTTTTAGTCACCAACTGTTATTTGTTTAATATGATGTGTACTTTACTGCAGTGTTTTATTATTTTTGTCATCCTTCTTTTCCAAAGTGTATTATTCATCACTTCGAACCATATGGGCAGAAATATATTCTGAGCATCTGATTTCTGTACTGGCCATTCCCTGAGGAAAGACTCTAATGTCCATGTTTATGATGAACCAGTGGAACCTTTTGTGTCATCTTTTCATGAAGATTTCTTACCTTCTGCATACCAAAGATGCAATTAGGAGATTCACAGCTGTGATGCTACAACAAGACGACAAGGGGACTGCATTTGATTAGGCAGCAAAGGCCTCTTTGCTCAAATTCATAAATAAACCAACTATTTTGGGAACAGGGGAGAGCTTTCTGCAGGTTCAGTGTCTTCCACAAACCCTGCTTTTCTCCTGTGGCTTGCACCTGATGTTACACACATGCTGAGGTGTATGTGGAGCAAGATGTATGCTGACCTGGCTGCTGCCTGGTATGGTTAGCCCTTGCTCTTCGTTGCTGGGAGAGATACCCAAGGGTTTCCCCTGTCAGAATTTCACAGAAACTTGTAAAAGTTTGATTCCTCTGCCCCCCTGTCAGAAAAATCAGGTTGAAAAATGCCTGTTGAGTTGCTTTCATTCCCTTTCCTTGACTGCTCCAAATCTCCAATGTACAAGTGTAACAGGGAATAAAGAGCCTGATTAAATGTGCTGCAGCGCTGCATTTGAGCACTCTGGCTTTTTTGACTGTGCGTATCTCCTCTGCTTTGGAGATATGATGTTTGCATTATGCTGTCTCCTGTTTCTCTTTCATGACAGTAGCATGTCCAGTAATGCTTGCATGAGTTGCACACACTGAGCTGAGTATGTGTATAGCATACTACAATATATTTTCTCTTTAATAGAGGGCAAGGGAATGAATAGATGGCAAAGTGTCCTTTTCTTTCAGTATGGAGCAAAATCTTTTATTTAACGGGACCAGTGGGCAGGTCTGATTCTCATTCTTTTGCCCTGTGCACATAGCAAAACCCTGCCATACGACCTGGTGTAATCAGCAGTCAGCTCACAGGAGGCCCTAAGTTTGAAACAGCAGGAGTTTTGCAGCTTGGAGCTGAATGGTGTTGGCAGAGCTGTTTGAAGAAGTTTGCTTAGTTCCTGCCTGTATTGTGCTGAGCTGATTTCAAAGGGGCTGTTGCCTCTACCTCGTGAGAATGACTTTCAGTCAAAATTCACAAGGAATCATGTATCTACTAATCTGAAACTCAGCAAATGCTCTTTTTATATTCGGTTTTGGTTATGCCTGTTTCTGTATTGCTGCTTAGAAAGCAACATCCGTGACTGCAGGTTAGCTTGGAGGAAATTCTGTTTTTTACTAGTGTGTTAATGTTCAGTAGTAAACTTTGGAGACCTAGCAGATCTTCTGCATATCTACACTGTCAATGGAAATTGCTTAGCTTGGAGATTCAAACTTAAATGCCTAATTTTAGCACCCTATAATTTATTGTATGCCTTAAATGTTGTGGAGATATGAACATTAGCTTATGCAAAGATTTAGAGGAATGGTGGATTCAGGTAGTGCTACTGAGGTGCCAGAGCATCTAGACTTGCATTTGGGTACTGTGTTGTAACTGCTGGATTTTCTCCGATTATTTCCTCCAGATAGTAACTATCTGTTTCTCCCTTTAAAATTAGTGGGAGCTGCGTGTTTTCTGAGCACTGAGAAGTAAGACCGTTAGTTCAGATGCCCAGATTAAAAATGTGAACTGTTACTGTAGGTTTGAAGAGCACAAATTGTTTTACCGCAGCATTTTTGGTGAGTGGCTGCACTAATTCCCATAGAGCTCCGGTTTCTGATCAGCCATTCATCACTCAACCAATTAATGATGCAAAAAACAGGTTTGTCGAAGTAACTCAATGCCTCCACCAAAGTATGTTTAAACAATGATACAGAGCCATTTTAATCAGTTATGTGAAAAGCTGCGTGTAAACCAGAACAAAAGAGTACTTACTCCAGCACTTAACGTGGTCAACATTTCGGAGTTTACAGTGGACCTAGCATTGCTCCTTTCCCTGTTGTACAGCTGGATGTCCTTGCCAAGGTTTTGTGCTTCTCTGAGGTGAAGGGTGTAAACACTCTGCTGATAAAACGTTGCTTGTGCTACCTTTCTTTGATTGTAGTGCCCCTTAGAATTTTGTCTGTGGCTGCTTCTAGGAGTCAGACTTTTTCCAGACCACCAAGGAGGTTTGGCATGCTTTGAATGCTGCTAGGCTTAGATCTGCTGCTCAGTAGTTGCAACAACAATATAAACTTTTGTGTAACCTGTATCTATTAAAATTCTAATAATCTTTATTTTTACAGAGCAACGCAGTCCAAATGTGGTAGACCAGAGAAGGTGTTGCAGCTCTCTGCAGCCTGAGGTTTGAGTTGCTCTTGCCTGGAGCAATCTTTCTGAGGATCTACCCTCCCCTCCTCTGCTTTCAGCTAGCTGAGAGGCCAGCCCATCACGGCTGCGCTGCTGTTGTGCTCCCTATCAACCAGATCACAAAACAAGTCACTCGATATGTCTTATTAAGTTTCCCTCGATTGTGTTGCTTGAGTAGTAAACTGAGCTCTGCTGATGTAGGTGAGGGATAGGATCCACGTGTGAGGCAGCTTGGAAGTTGCCTAGAAACATACATGCCTGCCACCTTCATGTGCCATTAAAGGACACTGGAGATTAAGAAGTATAACTGAAAAATGCCACTAGTAATACAAAAGGTTTTTGGCAGTGTGCATAGTTCTGCTTTTTCTGCCTGTAGCCAAAGCAGCTCCTTGTGTTTGGGGGCTCTTGCTGGTTTTGAAACTTTTGTGACCATTTTTAAGGTTTTCCTCAGTAGATACAAGGTCTTGAAAGTTGCTATTTCTTTCAGTTGTAGGTGAGGCTTTTGTATGAACATGATAGATGAGATTTGCTTTCAGGAAAACACTAAATATCGCAGCTTAAGAGGAAATTGTATTTTGTTGACAGAAAATCCAGTGGTCAGAAGCCTTAAAACTGGCATAGCAGGAGTATTAGAAGTTAATCTTTCCTGAATGTTAATAATAACATAGTGACACAGCTTACCTCTGTCTCTGTGACAGATGGCATAAAGAAAGGATCTTCTAGGATGCAACTGCACCCTTCACATTTTTTCTTATGATATCATGGGTGTTCCCAGGGTGTTGTATGCATTAAGTGTGTCATGACTATTGGTGAGTACTGTTAAAGAAAAGTATAAAATGGGGAGATAAAGTCTTTAAAAACGCACATCAATTATTTAACTGGGTTTTCTATCTCAGAAGCTCACCATTGCTGCCTAAGTCTGCCTAAGCTGTCTGCTAGGGCTGTTGGGAAGAACTCTTAAATTGAGGTCTGTGGTATGAGATGGGTGGGGGAGCAAGAACGGTAAAGCTCTGCTGAGTTAATTAATGTTAACAGTTATGAGTTATCTGCAAGATTCACAGTAGATGACACAGATTGTATTGAGCAGGGTTAATCAGTCATTTCAGATACTTAAAGGAGCACTGTTATGAGCTGGCAAGACTGAAAATTCTTCTTGAGAGTGTTTGCAGGTGCAAGTATGCATATGTGTGTGAAAGCATAGCTTGGATTACCATTGATAAGTAAATTATGCCTAGCAGCTACCACACAGGGACATTGGCTGTTTCCTGTTCTGTGTATAGGTGAAATTGTGGCAGCTGTTGGAAGTGACTTGCTCCTTTCTTTTATCTTATTTTTTTCTGCCATAACTGTTTCTTCTTGAATATGAAATATTTCCCCTGCTGTGCAGTTGCAACAGTAAGGAGATCTTTGTTATCCTGTGATATTAACTACTACTTGAATTGTGGGCTCATTGTGGCTTGGTGGGTTATCACCATTAATTTTTAATGGTTTTCTCTCTTGCGCATGTGTGAAATAGAATGTGGAAGGTGACTGGGTTTTTTAAGTGTGTAGAGGATGAATCAGTCATAAGGGAGGATTTAATGACTGCAGATTTAAAATCTTAATGTACCACAGCACCTTGTGTTGCACTTTTCCATACTTGTTCAAAATGTTTGAGTTTTCACTTTCTCTTGTGTTTTTCTTTAAAGGAAGTGTTGGAGCAGCTCATTTTTTGTGTAATATCTCAGACCCAAAATAACTTGAGTAACTGAATTTTCCTGACCCTGAACAACTAACCTTAAATTTTATCAAGTGCATAGTGTCACACTTTATCACTTTTGCAGACTTTTCAGTGTTGTGTGTTTAAGAAGCCAGCTTGTTGCTGTATAGTGTGGGGTAAAACTCCTAATGTTCTCTCTGCTGAGCCATGGGAGTCTAAATGCTTGAACATGGGCCAGTCTTATGTATAGCAAATCTAATGGTGTCTCCAGAAGGATTTTGTCCCAGGTTTGAGCAGGTATAGTAATTCCAGAGTAATAGTGGGGAAAAGTAGTGGAAACATAGCTATACACATAACTATAAAAGCGTCTGTGTGTGTGTATATATATGTATATAGATACATATGTATATCCATTTCTTCTAGAGCATAGTATTTCTGTTACTATGTGATGTCCAAAAGGCAGGGGCAACGAGTGAACTTGGCTGAGGTGGGGATGGCACAGGATGGGACCCGAGCCCCGGTGTCCTGGGGCTGCCCCAGGTACCCTCTTGGACCCGTTTGCCTTGGGTGGCTGCTGAGGGCTAAGTAAGCCATCGTGAAGCACCATCCCTTTTTGTCATGTTAGCTGCGGGCTGGCAGTTTACAAAGGGATGAGATGCCAGTAAAAGGTCTCCTTGGGGTGGGACCGAGGAGGAGGCTCTTCTGTCACCTCCTCGGTTGAGAAGCAAGTTGGGAAAACCAGGGAGGCTGTTCCTGGCAGCCTGACCTGGTAATTGCCTGTGGGTTATGCCTGACTCGGCTTTGCTGAGGTGCAAATTATTGGCAGTAGACTCTGTGAATAGCTAAGTGTCAACTGCAAATGGCTGTGTCTCCTCCCTGTCGGTAACTGTTCTCTCCTCAAAGGGGAACACAGAAACTGCAAATAGAAAGGTGGTTTGCTATTGAAAACAAATGGGCATAGAAAATCCAGAAAGGAAACTATGAGAGGCCCAGAGGCCATTTTGAGGGAACGGCCTCCATTTCCTCTCCCTGCCCTCTCCCATTTTAACTGCTGCTAGTTTCTGTGGTCTCTCTCTCTTTTTTTTTTTTTAAATTTTTTTCCCAACATGTTATAACTGCAGCACAGTGCTAATGGTAAAGCTGGTGATTGACACAGTAAATGCTGTGAGTGTTTTCTTTCACAAGGATTCTTGGGTTACTTTGGGAAAGCCACACTAAATTTACTGCAGCTTCTCCACCTGTACAGTGCGAGAAGCATTTGACCGCCTTCGAAATCCCTTGCATGTTACCTGCCTGGGGCAATCTGCTGGCTATCAAGAGAAACACCACTCTACTTTTGGTGTGGAAGAACCATCTGATCTGACTTGAAGCTTCTCCCGTTACCCACCTTAAGAAAAAAATTGCAGACTGTTGCTACAGATCGTCTGGCTAGGGACTGTCTGGGTGTTTGTTGAACTTGTTGATATCGGGTAAATTAGATGATACTGATAATGCAGTGATATGCTGAGGTAATGACGTTGGATATAAATTCTGCTTCAAAATAATTGGAAAGCTCATAACATTAACCTGCAATGATACCCTTAATGCTTTCTAGGAGTATTTGACAGGGGCATGCCTGAACTGTGAGGACTGTCTACATTACTGGTATTTGAGTTTTTAGTGCCCCTGGTAACTGGTTGGTAACAGGAGTTTGCCTGCAAGAGAGAGCTCTCAGTGATGAGAAGGTCAGGTTGTTGCAGGAGATGAATGAGAAAGCAGCTAACGTCATCAGATGAGTAGCATGTATAAGCCCCTTTGGTTTTGTTTTAACCTACAGGCATCAGTAAACCCCTTCCCTCCCTTTACTTCCCCAACCACTTCATTTGTCCCATAGCATCTTACTGTCTGGTCAGGCATCCTTGCAGGGTGGGATAGCTTGTCCCTGTACCCTCTCTGTTTTCCCGTCAGACCAACTGAAAGCTTCCCTCTTCTGTAAATCCAACATGGAGTTTTGCACGGTTTTCTGCAAATGCCACAAGGACCTCTCTCTTGCCCATGCTGCTGTCCTCTGTTGAAGTTAGATAATAGAGCAATGGCATAGTGACTGTTCGCATGCTTTGTGAAACATTAATTTGTTGTTCAGTACTAGGTTGCCTGTAAGCTGCCCAAGTGTAAGAAGGTTTAAGCTTGTTGAAATCTCATGGTTAAAAATCTTTAAATAAGCTTCTGGAAATTAGTCTAAACTAAATTTAATCATTTTTTTTCCACATTTATATGCATGTTAGGAAGGTTGGGGGAGAGAATAGGACGATTGCTAACAGACCAGTTGCTCAGTTCTCTCTGGTATTCCTCAAGAACTGTCACAACCCTTTTCTTTACTGGGAGAAAAAATTGTCTTGGGATTACCATTTTTCCTGAGTTACAGACTGAAAGATTTTAATGCATTTCAAAGTGAGCAATGTTAGCCAATAACCTACATGTTTTATCCCATAAAATCTGTTTTGGTCATCACTGCCTGAATGCTGTTCATGTATTTACTGTTCCTCAGTTTCTAGGTATAATTTTCTGCATTTCTCCAGTACTGTCCATTGAAGTTTCTCAAAATGGTTTACCAATGTAATGTGAATTAAGTCTTGTTTATTCAGGGAGTGTTATCCTGGAAAGACCAAGCACGTTTGCGCTTGTTTCTAAGCATTTAACTACCTTATATTTGAGCAACTCCAAGGATGTTTGGATGTAGTGAAAGCGAGGCGTGGCACCTTCTGCTAACAACAAGAAATACTTTGTCAGTAGATCCCATGGCAATCAGGAGGGCTACTGAGACAGTGGGATGTTACTTAGTAAGAGTGGCAGGGTAAAGCAGCTTGTTTCTTTTGGGGATTGAGAGGTAGATTGAAAATTACTAGCAAGTTCCTGCTTCAAACAAGACAAAAGAGTATGAGATTAGTAACAGCCAACCTGGATGTTTGTTTTATTTCTGTTACCCTTAGTCACTGATGAAATTTAACTCATACGTTCACGTTAAACTTGATCACATCTGTTAGGCGTTCTGTTTGCTACTAAAATATTGTTCATAACAAGGAATTCATTAGAAGACCTGAAAATATCCCATTCTTGTGTATGTCCCCTCCTTGCTCCATTAATTTTTTTCTAGTTTCACAGATTTGTTTTCATATTTAAACTTTGAAAGCTTTGATTTGACTTTTCAACACTTATACTAGAGAACCTCAAAATGGTTCTCACACATGCCTCTGTGCCCTTCTGGGATTAACAGTTGGTTTTACAGAGTTTTTCCCAAGATGCATCATTCTCATTCAAGCGACATTTATACTAATAAATGACTTGATGATACTGGGAAAAGTGCAAAATGTGTACATTTATACTACGTAGCTTCTGCTCATTAGGAAAGCAATATTGCTATGATGTGCAACCAGTATTCCTACATCTTCCTGTCTCTAATTCCTTTGTATTCCTGTACTTTCGGCTGCTACTTTTTCAGGCATTGCATTATGACTGTCACTCCAGTGGTTGGCTGCTTCTTTGGAGCTCTTGGCACTTTTTCAGAGCCTGGAACTCGTATTGCAGTGTTGAAGTTGCAATGCAGATCTCTAGCTCTGAAGCACTAAATAAGCCCCACAACTCACCATATGCTTGCCTTGGGTTAATTATTTTTGCATTTTATGGCAGTATAAAAAATGTATTAATTAATTCAATGTATTTTATGTGAACTAGGATCATGTGTCCAGTTAGGTGTTTACTGTGTATGTTCCATATAAACATATTAAAAAAACAAGTTCTAGAAATACTTGTAATAAGAGAAATGGTAGAAAACACATCTTACACATAATCTTCCTAGAAATGCTGTTATCGGATTGGTGTTTGTTTCTTGATGGCACGCTGTATTTTAGTATTGTAAATTTTTTCACTCCAGTGAACAAGGGCAGCGGAGCAAAGTTTGTACCTCGGAGCTCTGCGTGGCTAATGTACTTTGGTATCAGGCTTCGGTGTTAAAAGCTGAAATATACTTGCTCAGTTTTAGAGTTTGATGTGAAAATTTTTGGCTTTATTATCCCAGCAAAATATGTTCAAACTGTATGGGAAAACTGACTTCCTTTTAAAACAAGTGGGTGTGCGTGGTGCTGAGTTTCAGAGAATTCAGAAGTGCTTCAAGTCTGTTCTGATGGCCTGTGTTGTTTCTTTTTAATGTGTGTTAGGCTAAATTATTAGGGTCCTTAGAGACCACCATAGATTAGCTGGAAGCGTGTTGAACAGATGGATTGCATTTTAGCTGGTTTTATTTGTAATGTCAAGTGACAAGCCTTTAACACAGCACATTTCATATTCCCTGTTACTGCATAAACCACCCCAGGACAAATCTAAGGTGAAATAAAATAGAAGTTGAGAGTAATTTGTCTGGATGCTATTATAAACATGTGAAGTCACTTGCACATGATCTGAAGAGAGAAGTTGAGGATAAATCAATAGGCTTTCAATTTACAGCAAAGTAGGTAAATTAGTCAAAGGTGCTGCAGGCAATAAAAGCAGGAGAACACAATGCTCCCCAATTGGATTTTCTCCTCGCTGGGTCAAATCAATATTGCCACTAGGCACAACCATAGTGCTGTATGTTGTATTAACATAAGTGATTCATCTTGGAGTCAGTGAAACTAAGGTAGGAAATGTGCTGCTACATAGCCATTGAACACTTGATTTCATATTTTAGAAGTAAATGTATATTTTTGTATTTAGTTTAGAAAAAAATTATTTCCTCTGCAACTGATGTGTGTGGGGGTGGCAGCTTCTGCATTGTTTATTCCACTGGGCTAGAAGTAAAACTAATTATGTCCTAAAATACTTTTTCCATCTATAAAAGTACCTTTATTTAAATATATGTGGAATTTTTGTTATGTGACGTAAACAATGTGCACTGTAAACAATTTGAATTGATCTTAAAGTAAATGTTTTTATCAGGACTTGCCTTGCTTGCCTTGCCCTCTGAAGTCTGGAGTGATTTAGTTCTGTGCCAGCCTGGAGCAGTTGATTTAACCAGTTCATAAAGCAGTGAGAGTGTGCACAATGGATGACATTATAACCACAGAATCTTATTTTCATTTCCTTCCTCCATTGCTTGTTACGATTTTTTCATCGGCCTACTGATGCATTGCATATATAGGGCAAGCTCTTTGTTCCAGGTATGTCTCACTATGAATTTGTACAGCTTGCAGCAGATGAGATTTTGCTCCTAGCTGGGACCTCTGCACTACTGAAATACAAATAACAAAACCTGAGCCATAACAATAAATTGGGTGGATGATGGTGCTGGGGTCCTTTCTAGTTGTTTTGTTTTTTTTTTTTTAATATAATACTCTATTATGTGCCATCCAAATTGCATGTGTGTGATTTTTTTTTTTTTAATAAAACCTGATCTTATATGGTGTACTTCTGCTCTCTGTATATTTCTGTCATTTGGTGGGTTATCTGCACCCTGCACAGGCTGACCATGGCTAAGACTAGGTATGATTCCTTCACATCCCCTCCCACTGAGATTCCAGTCTATGATTGTCAGAACTGATTATTTTCAGCAGATGAGGCAACAGATATTTTAGTGGCTTTTGGGTTTCCACTTGAAGGGTCTTTAAGAAATGTGCTATGTAATTTGCTGGTTTTCAGAAAAAAAAAAATCCCTTTAAAGACAGCTAATCCTCTGGTGTGTCACATAATGAACACAATTGTTGCAGAGATGAGCAAAGTTCTTAATCAAATTTTGTCATGTATATAATGTGTTGGCAGGGAAACAGTGAGTACTGAGTCACACATAGTGTCATCAGGCATGCTCACATGGCAAGATGTACATGGAAAACATCTCAATAAAAGATCTGTTTGTGTTTCATTTCCTTGACATTCCCCTGCAAGAACTTGTTTCATCTTGTCTGATCTTTTGTGAGACCCTGTCATACAGTTTACAGAATCTTGCTATAAATTATTTCCTTGACACCATTAATAACTCCCCAGATAATTTAGTAAAATAATAAAAACTTAAAAAAATTAAAGTTTATCTATATTGGAAGACAAATATTTTTTCTTTTCAAACATAACATCCTTGTTGTTGTAGGCTGCAGAATAACTTGTTTTCATTATTATAACAAAACTGGAAACTTTGAAAAACCATATTTAAAAAACAACCCTTGTGTCTCAATTTGCTGTTTAAAATATGTTTTAATGTTAAAACTTGTTCATTAGCCTGAGTGCTCACTCTTCCTTAGAGTTCTGATTCCAGAAAAGCTTGAGTTTGGTTGTCCCCTGGACTTGGGGAGATGCAGCTCCCAGCCTATCTTTGTGGTAGCATCCAAAGGGACCTTAAGATGTGTAAGGGGTAAAGCTGCCACCCCATCCTGCTGCTGGAAGGCTCTGAGCTGGTGCAGATGGCTGCTGACTCCTGCTGAGACCTTAGCTAAGCATGTAGTGGCTCCTTCACCACGTTTCCCACTCCAAGGATGTTTGTGGGATCAGATCCGTACTGAGGTTATCAGAGAAGGATGTTGGCTGTGCTGCATGGATAGGTCTCTGCTGAACTTTCCTACTCCGTTGGCCTGAGTTGCAGCTGGAATATAAGCCAGATTCCCTGGCTAGGTGGTATTTGCTCTTGCTGGTATAAATAAAGCTGGTGATGGTTTTTCCTCATGGGCATTTTAAGTAGGAAAGCACCATTTGGCTTCCAGTCAGCTGGGCAATTAGCATTTTATAGCCAAGCAATATACTTCAATGGAATTGTTTGGCTTGAGCATTGAATTACAATGGCTGATAGACTGCTGCTCTTCTTACATAATTTATTTAGTACTCTCTTCTTGTTTAGGATTCAGGTAGAGGTTAATTTAATTCTGCATGAGAAGCTAGTAGTTACTCTACGTTAATGCTGTGCTGCACTGCAGTGCAGGGGATGGTTTCTGTGTAGAGCTTGTACTTGCGTGGTCTCTCAGCCATGGAAAAGACAATTTTACCTACTCCTTTCCTAGCAATGTGTTCTTTGCAAGAGCTGTTGGCATGCTTGCATTGGCACTTTAAAATGCAGCCAAGAATAATACCTTAAGACCATTTTATTCCATGCTGTTGCACATATATTTTTAAGAAGCAAATGTGTATTGAAGTGTAGCATGGGCCAAGGAGACTTTGTTCCTACAAAATTACAGGGGGCCCATTTAGCCTGTTCCAGGTAAATAAAATGTTAATATGTGACCATGATGACTTGAGAGTGAGACCTGCCACTGCATCTCTTCAGATGACCTGAGGCAGAGTGCAAACATCCAGTGTGTGTGATCTTGGAAGGATAAAAAGAGTAGGTAAAATGTGCCTCAGCACATCAGAAACAAATTAGAAACTTTTAGATGGAAGGAATGAATATATTTCTTCATCCTCTTAATAAGCCTAAGTGCTTAACTTGGTGCTTAGAATTTTATCCTGAATATGTGTCTTGATTTTTCCTAAAGCCCTTGACTGCTAGAATCAATGTGGGGGGGATTTTGGCTTTTTTTTTAAGCTCCTTTCTTAGCAAAGTGATTGCAAAAACCTTGCAAATGCGAAGCAAGTGTGCAGCAAGGGCTTAGATGCCAGAAGGCTGCTAATGAGAACACAGCATTTATTTATGTTTAACCTCATGATTTCTATGTAACTTAATGTTTTTGAATCCTTGGGGTACCAGTCCTAGAGTGCCTAGCTATTTTTAGCAAAACTTACCTCTGGCTTAGGCAGTATCCTTCTTGTTGCTCAGATGTGCCAGTTGTCTCAGCCTACCTACTTCATGCCCTGCATCTCTGTGGGCAAGATCAGCAGAGCGAGCGATCAAGGACTGAACACCCAGTTTGACCTTCACTTAGAAAGGTCTCCCTATCGATATGGAGTCACATAACCGCCTGCAGAAACCTTTGTGGGCTTTATTTACTGAGTTTGGGGGTCTGGCTCAAGTAGTGTAAGACTTGGCTGCTGATCTTTGTATTTTGTGGTAGTGGTGTTGACCTGCTAACTAGAAGCATCCGTTCTTGCTACTGTCACTGCTGTCAAAAGAGCTGAGATTTTGGACAAATCTCTTCAAGCTTAAAATATCCTGATCTTTGGCAGAGGAGTGTTTCAGGCACCTACAGATACTGCACGAAGACCTGATGGGGATTTGTTTCGAATTGGATTCCTTAAATAACACTTCTGATACCAACATTATTTTTTTGATGGAAATCTCATTAGCAACAATAATAATAATAATTAAAAAAAAAGGCAAATGGTACTCTGAGGGAGGTGATTCCTGACTTGTAGTAGCTGGCCTCTGAGTTGCTTAATGGTCTAGGTGTAAAGCCAGCAGCTCAGACCCTAATTGTTCTAATAATCAGGGAAATTGTTACCATATGCTGTTGCTGTAACCTTTACTGTTCTAACCAAGCTTTAGTTGTGCTGTAAAAATGATTAAAAGGTTTCTCACAGGAGGAGTTAGATTTTTTTTTTCTTTTTTTTGCTTGGACAGTTGCTTTCCAGAGTACTGTCAGTTTTTGTGTTTGAAAACCCTGCTTTGCTCTCCAGCAGCTCCTGCCTGGGCATGCTGCCCCTAGGCATGCCAGTTGCCTGAGGCAGGACACATACATGCCATCTCTGCCTCTGCTGTGGTGTCTCGCAGCTATGGTTGATTTCAAGCATAACAACATCCTTTTACATAATACAATAACTTGCTACCCTTGTGGGGAAACATTGCATTTTATCTGTGTTTCTTTTGCTGGCTGGACTTCAGCGGCATGTCCAGGTTAACCCAATGTCCAGCGTAGCTGTAACCTGGGAGGCAGTTGAGTCTGTGGAGCCTTTAGTCCTCAGTCCTGGTTCACAGGCGATAACAGGACAGCTCCCTGCCTGAACCACAAGTTTTACTTTGTGGGGTCTTTTGGGTAGGTTGGTAAGACATGAGGAGAGCAGAGAGGCCAGACTGAGGTACAGCATTTTACTTGTCAACCTGTGTTATTGCTGCTTCAGGTAAGGAAAACAAGAAAATATTGATAAGTGGATAGAAGGTGAAGAATTTCTGATGTGCTGTTAGGGGAGGGGACTTTGGTTGTATTTCCAGATGTGGGATTTTAAGCAATGGACCTGAGACACAGTCACATTATCCCAGCTAGTGAGTCAGTCACTGAGTGTCAGCTGAGCCTTGCTAACTTGCTGTGTTTTTAGCTTGGACAAAATCTGAGCTAAATTTGTCAGTGTTAGTGTAAGAGCTTTAAGTTAACACATTTTATCTCACACTTGTAGTTGTGTGAGTGCATGGTTCACTGGTACATCTCTGTTAACAGAGGATAGTTTATTAAACTGAAGTAACTTTTTGTTTCTTTGACTCACTTTCCTTATCTTGAAAAAGGAGGGCAATGACACTGACCTTCCTTTACAAAGTGTTGAGATCTACCAGTGAGTTGCACGGTGTAACAGCTAGGTGTTATCACAAGCACTAATCTGAAGGTGAAGTCGTTTAGAACAATAAAGATAGTTATCTGTTTAAATAATTTATTTTAAAAATAAACAGGTCAGAGTATCACCTCTTGCAACAATTTGAATCTTTCAATCTGAATCTTAATTACTTAATCACTCAGGGCTGTTTCTGCTTGTATTTGGTGACTGTTGGATTCTTACCAGGAAATATTAAGCTCAAACACCTACGAGGGTGTTCAGTCATGGTTATGTTGGATGGTATACTCAAATAATTTTACAGAAGTTGCTCATGGGAACGTTAACAGCATAAAGGTTAGCTGTAATGTCTTTTGTGTCTGCCAGTTAAATAGCTAGCGATCCAATGATTACACAAAGACAACGCAAATTCCTTATGCATTCCTGCCTCAGTGCCACTCCACATGCTGGGTGACTGGAAGCACAATTCTTTCTCTTTTTTTTTGCCATGGAAATTGCTGGTTAAAGCTCAATACTTCGGTATATGCAAATTCTGATTTTTTTATTAAAGCCTCAGTGCCGTACTGTATTGTCATAGCAGATATTGCAGTCCAGGCATATGCTGCTAAATTCAGTAGGTTTTGCACCAGTTTTGGTAACAGGTGCAAACAAACTTTGTTCAACATGTCTCAAATGCACAAACTATAAAATGCATTTGGCTAATGACTCAGTGAATGCTTGGTCTACATTAGCCAAACTTCACATTGCATAAAGGTCTGTAGAGCCTTCTTTCTTAACAGCACCAAAAGCCCCATCAGCTGTGACACTTGAGATATTTCTACTTTATCCAAAAGAGACTGCTGAGGAGTATGTTTTGGATCAGAGGGGAAAAAATTAAATGTGTGTCCAAAACATTTTTTTAGAATATCCACTGTGATTACTTATCAAATGCTGCAGGCTCACTGAAATATTTCCTCTTTCAATCAGGCTTAATTTTCCTCTTATGATAACTTTGAAAGCAGAGAAATAACAATGGGGTAACTTGGAGGGGAAGTGTTTGGGTGAACGGGTGATTGTTTCAGGAAATGTGTTTCTGTGCTTGGCTGCAGTACTTTTTCCCCTAGCTCTGAACGCTCTGCAAGTATCAATGCATGTGCTCTCCCAGTGCCCTAGAGGTAGGCTGGGAAATGGAGACAAATGAGGAAAAGGCACCTGCCAAACATTTGGTAGAGTTGTATGTGTGAACCATTGTTTCCTGAATCCCAGCACAGTGTTTTAATCACACAACCATTTTTCTCCCAGGCTTTTTCTGTGAAATAAATGCTTGCGGGCAAATGTTTTATTTGGATCATCACAAGTGAGCGCTGGTAGCTGCAGGTTGAAGCTAAAAACTGTACTCCTGTGCTCTGTATGTTACTGGGGTGCATGGCTGATCATATTAGTATGCAGTCTCCTTTGCAATGTATTTATCTGTCCACCTTTTAAGCATTTTGCCTGCCCCAGGGCTCATAGCCTTTCCTCTCCCTTAAGCCCATTCTGTCATGTCAGAGTAGCTTCAGGCAGCTGAGATTTAAATGGTGAACCAGACGAACCAATGCACTTCCCTTCCCTCGTCTCCCCCAAAATAAAATGACCTTTAAATGAGGTTCGTGACATACTTAAATCTGGTTTACTCCCCATTAAAAACAATGCAAACAAATCTAGAACTTTAAATCCAGTTTCTCTGAGCAGTGCCAGATGCCTGTTCAATAGCTTTCCCCCACACTCACTTCCCCAGCCCATCATTAAAATCTCAGACCCATGAAATAATTTGACCAATTATTTGAATTACTCAAACTTCACAGAATGGCTTAGGTACCTTTGAACCAGCTGCACTTATATGCCCTGAAACATGACAGCAGCTGAATGGTGAACATCAAATGAATACAGGTCATGGCTGGAGTAAAGGCATGGCTGATTGGTGTGCCTGGCATGGCTGTGCATTTTTCCTGATTAGTGCCATGGGACCCTTTAAATTCTATATTATCCATTGTTAAAAGAGGTGATTAGTGTATGTTAGCTGTGCAATCTGATGCCATCTTCAAATAGTGATTTCTTTCTCAAGTGGGGGGCTTCCTCTTGTGAACTCTGACCTGCCAGTATGTTAAAAGCTTTGTAATCGATGGAGCTCTGTATTCTTTGTAGTGTGATTGATTGGGATTCCTCCATGCTGAACTTTGCCTGTTGTTCTCTCTTGTATAGGAGGTCCTCCAGCAGCTGATTGTAATGAATTTACCAAATGTTTTAATGATTGGCAAAGATCCTCTCTCTGGTGAGTAGTTTGTTTGGTTCTTCACCCCCTTCCTCTGAAATGCTAAATAAAATTTGTGTTTGTTTTATTTCTTAAATTAAAATAGAATCATAGAATTGTTTAGGTTGGAAAAGACCTTTAAGATCATTGAGTCCAACCTTTAACCTAGCACTGCCAAGTCCACCACTAAACCGTGTCCCTGAGACCACATCTACGTGTCTTTTGAATACCTCCAGGGATGGTGACTCAAGCACTTCCCTGGGTAGCCTGTTCCAATGCTTGACAACCCTTTTGGTGAAGAATTTTTTCCTAATATCCAATCTGAACCTCCCCTGTCACAACTTGAGGCCATTTCCTCTTGTCCTATTGCTTCTTGTTTGGGGGAAGAGACCAACACCCACCTCGCTACAACCTCCTTTCAGGTAGTAGACAGCAATAAGGTCTCCCCTCAGCCTCCTTTTCTCCAGGCTAAACAACCCCAGCTCCCTCAGCTGCTCCTCATAAGGCTCATGCTCCAGGCCCCTCACCAACTTGGTTGCCCTTCTCTGGACACGCTCCAGCACCTCAATATCTTTCCTGTAGTGAGGAGCCCAAAACTGAACACAGTACTCCAGGTGCGGCCTCACCAGTGCTGAGTACAGGGGACGATCACTTCCCTGCTCCTGCTGGCCACACTATTTCTGATGCTGTTGGCCTTCTTGGCACCTGGGCACACTGCCGGCTCATATTCAGCTGGCTGTTGACCAACACCCCCAGGTCTTTTTCTGCTGGGCAGCTTTCCAGCCACTCTTCCCCAAGTCTGTAGTATTGCATGGGGTTGTTGTGACCCAAGTGCAGGACCCAGCACTTAGCCTTGTTGAACCTCATACAATTAGCCTACCAGCCCATCGATCCAGCCTGTCTAGATCCCTCTGTACAGCCTTCCTACCCTTGAGCAGATCAACCCTCCCTCCCAACTTGGTGTCATCTGCAAACTTACCGAGGGTGCACTGGATCCCCTCGTCCAGATCATTGATAAAAGATATTAAACAGAACTGGCCCCAATACTGAGCCCTGGAGAACACCACTTGTGACCCACCGGCAACTGGATTTAAATCCATTCACTACCACTCTTTGGGCCCAGCCATCCAGCCAGTTTTTTACCCAGCAAAGAGTACGCCCATCCAAGCCATGAGCAGCCAGTTTCTCCAGGAGAATGCTGTGGGAAACTGTGACAAAGGCTTTACTGCAGTCTAGGTAGATAATATCCACAGCCTTTCCCTCATCCACTAAGCGGGTCACCTTGTCATAGAAGGAGATCAGGTTAGTCAAGCAGGACCTGCCTTTCATAAACCCATGCTGACTGGGCCTGATCACCTGGTTGTCCTGTATGCGCTGTGTGATGGCACTCAAGATGATCTGCTCCATAACCTTCCTCGGCACTGAGGTCTGACAGGCCTGTAGTTCCTGGATCTTCCTTCTGGCCCTTCTTGTAGATGGGCGTCACATTTACTAACCTCCAGTCAACTGGGACCTCCCTGGTTAGCTTGTAAAAGATGGAAAGTAGCTTGGTGAGCATTTCCACCAGCTGCCTTGGTACCCTTGGGTGGATACCATCTGGCCCCATAGACCTGTGTGTGTCTAAGTGGTGTAGCAGGTCGCTAACTATTTCCCCTTGGATTATGGGGGCTTCATTCTGCTCCCCATCCCTGTCTTCCAGCTCAGGGGGCTGGGTACCTGGAGAACAACTGGTCTTACTATTAAAGACTGAGGCAAAAAAGGTATTAAGTACCTCAGCGGTTTCCTCGTCCTTTGTCACTGTGTTTCCCCCACATCTAATACAGGATGGAGATTCTCCTTAGCCCTCCTTTTGTTGCTCATGTATTTACAGAAGGATTTTTTTTGTCTTGTATGGCAGTAGCCAGGTTAAGTTCTAGTTGGGTTTTGGTCCTTCTAATTTTCTCCCTACATAATCTCACGGCACCCTTGTAGTCCTCCTGAGTTGCCTGCTCCTTTTTCCAAAGGTCATAAACTCTCTTCCTTTTCCTGAGTTCTAGCCAAAGCTCTCTGTTCAGTCAGGCTCGTCTTCTTCCCTGTCAGCTCATCTTTTGGCACATGGGGTCAGCCTGCTCCTATGCCTTTAAGATTTCCTCCTGAAGAATGTCTAGCCTTCCTGGACTCCTTTGCCCTTCAGGACTTGCCTCCCAAGGGATTCTGTCAATGAGGCCCCTAAACAGGCCAAATTACAAACATGCTTTTAAACAAAACAGTCTATACATATTTGTAGCAAACTACAAATATTTGAATACCACTGAGTCTCACATTTTAATGCGTCTAGTATGTAACACTTATTTACATACTTGTACATACAAATACAATATCCGATGCATGTGTTTGCATGTCATACACATACATGTGATAGTGAGTTAGTTCTTGCCAAAGCCAGAACAGCAACTGTTTGCTTGAAAGTCACGTCTCTTCACTCCTTGCTGCAGGTGACCCAAGATACAGTCTGCCATAGGAGAATCATTTGTCCTCCAGGTTTTCTGTCCTGTGTGCCTGTATAATCAGTTCAGTTGTGGCAATATGTACGCACCAGAAGAGTCTTGCAGAATTGCCATAAGGTGTGAAGGAACTGTTGCAAATGAAGTAGGGGAATTAAAATACGTGAGGGTGGAGAGAAAAATACATATATGACAAATTGGAAAATGTGAGGAGGAGAATGGACAAGGAGAAAAACATCTGTCTGGCCATGTTGTCTAGGCGAGGACATCTGTCACATGAGGTATCACATCAAAAGTGACCTGGAAGCCAATGAGCTCATGTCCAGAGTCCAGTGTCTTTGGTGAGACAAAATGAAAGCTGTTTAGCCTGAAAATGAAGTTGATTTCTCCTTAGAACCACATTTCTGAAATGAAAGGTTTTGTTGCTGTGGCTTTTACTTTTCTTTTCCATGCCCATTCTGTCTCTGCCTTAGCCCTGTGCTGGTGCCAAGGACAATGTATTTGTTTTTACCAAAGAAGGAAAACTGGATGAACACTGTCAGCAGTGATGGGGAATGACATGGTAATCAGCATCTCCAGAACAAACAAATGGCAGAAACCTTGGCAGAAGGTTTTATTTTGCTGCTCTTAGCAGCAGTAGTGTATGTACAAAAAAGGGTTTATATCAGAAAAGAATATTAACTTAGAGATGTTGGGTCACTGAAACTCATAGTCTTGGCACTCCTGCAGTAAAATCAAGGTGAGAGTAAGGCATCCACTTCTTCAGCAAGCAGATTAAAGTCTGCAATGCCAGTCTTAATTCTGTACAGGCTATTGTTATGGGTAAAGAAGAAAATAGAAATACAAAAGCTGCTGCTTTTCTCAGTCATATGGGCAATGGGCTGATAGCTTCAAGAATGCTAGTGAATAGAGATGTCTGGGCCAACAAGGCAGTATCTCTGCTGGCTAAGTGTCAATGGGAAGGGCTGGCGGGTTTCTTGTCATGGTCATTCCTGAGTGACAGCTGGCAGGAGACTCATAATGCAGTAACCACAGTGTTGGTTCCTGGGGAAGCTGCACGCTTGAAAGCTGTCCTGTATTAAGCTATAATTTCCCATCATTGACCTGCTGGTTTTTGTCAGCACTTTAGATGTTTCTTTCTTTGAAGAAAGTACCTGATGTGTCTCTTGTAGGAAAAATACTGGTCATCTATGTGTTCCTGTCTTCCAGCTCTTTGAATTACAACAAGAAATTTTGCCTCACTTTCTGACATCTTTTAAAATGTGGTGGTTGGTTTGTTTTTTTGTGGTTTGTTTGGTTGGTTTTTTTTAATGTGGTCTCTTTAAATTTATTTTATCCATTGCTGACTTACTATTGGCATTATTCAGAACACAGGAAGAGAGGATAAAGAATGCAAAAATTTAACTTCTGGATGTCTAAAATTGATGGGGTATGTGTGTATAAATATATAAAGTTCTTCTTTAGCCATATTATATAATGGTTTTGAGAACCAGTCCCAGCTTAGACACTACAGTGGAAGGTGGTGAATAAAGAAAGACTTGAGATGTACTTGCTTCAAAGAATGTATTCAAGGAGGACAGTGTCTGAGGTATAGGATTTCAAGAGAAGCTGATCTGGATCTTACCCTTAGGTAGATGATCACTGGTAAGATGTGCTGAAGAAATGGTTAGAGAAGTGGAGAACTAGAACTTCCTTCAGGAAGAGGAACCTGGCTGAGGGCTGATGGGAAGCTCAGAAAGAGGGAACAGGGAGGAGAAGGCTGAGGAGAAGTTAGTAAAACCGATACAAAAAGCTGAATGAAGGAATAGGCTGTGGTAAGCGATGACCAGGTGACTGTCAGGTTGATGTCTCTTGTTATTGAGTGTCTTGCAGAGAGGAGTGAGAGGAAGGCAGGGGCACTTGGGAGGGGAAAAACAAGTGAAATGAGAGATTCTGTGAGTGAAAGAGCTAAAGGAGGACTATAGATTGGATAGAGATGTGAGGACAAAGAGATGATGGATGTGGTTATTTGAGGGAAGTGTTTAAAAGTGGCAAGAATGGTAGAGGAGAAACCTCTTTGTGTCAGTGATCCAGTCCAGGACAGAGGCTGAGAGGGAAGGAGAGTCCTGGAGGGGGCATCTGCAGAGACAGTGCTGGACAACGTGGAGAGCACTAGGAGCAGGAGACTGCGGTGCAGGTGGTCTGCAGGGCTGGGGTGGATCTGAGAGGCAGTGATGAAATCCCAGTTTTGCCTTCCTTGTCCTGTATGTAAGTTATCTGAATGAAAGGTCCGTCTTGACCAGAGGAAGAAAAATTGATCCAATGATCACATTCCTGCAACAAATACAGTGTTGCTTTTTACTATTTGAGTTGGGAAGGCTCCTAATGACTATTGACTCCACAGGTCCAAGACCAGAGAGCTGTTAGATCATTCAATATGATTCGCTGTGTAACAATTTCAGTGACATTCCTTGTAACAAGCCCAGGTGATGTGTTGCTACGCATGTTTTTCAGAGCTGTCTGTTCACCAGTGCTATCTGTAAATTTTACTCTTTCCTTCTAAAACACAGCCAAAAGTGGTGTTACATGTATTAAATTATGAACTGAGCAGCTCTAAATCTGAGAATGCTGTTCTTGCAGTTTAGCTCCCATTTGGCACTCAGCGGTTGGGACTGTTGGGGGATTCTGCAGCTCTGCTTTGAACATGATGCTATTGGAAAAACAGAGCTGCCACCACTAAAAATGCAGTAGCAGTTGGGCTTTTACACAGGAGAAGGCACATGTCTGCTGGGTTTAGGAACTTCACTTGCTTTCGTGTTCTTTAAGTTGTTTTTGTTCCAGGCCATGGCAATTTTGACTACTTCAGTTCATTTGGCCATGGGTATAAAAGCTGCAAAAATATTTGTAAGAAGGTAAAGGCTTTGACTGTTTTCTAGATTATAGGAGCTGAAAAGAAACTTGAAAGTTTAATTAAAGGATTTAGAAAATTTTCCCAGGAATCTGACTTGCAGAACGATGCAGCTGATGCTACAGGATTGATTCTCTTATCTGCACTGTACAGTAGACAGCTACTACCATTAAATTTCCTCTCTGTTTTTGTCTTCCTCCATGTTTTCTCTTGCTGAACAGCTTTTTCAATTCATTGCTGCACCACAAATCCCCCTGTGCTCAATATGAGAATCATCAGCATATTTATCATCTATACACATCATTGTAATCACCTTTCATAATTACCTCTGGTTTTAGCATGTCTTATAAATGGCCACTCAAATGGCCCACACAAGGAATATCAGTATACAGTACTGGTCCTGAACCTCTATTTAGAGGTGCATTAATTTCTTAGTTTCTAGACATGCTTAGTTTAACACAGCTAGTGAGTATACTTGGAAACTGATGGCAATTAATCTTTTGAAACAGTCATAGTTAATTGGGGGGGGGATTTTAACTTTTTTTCAGACCAAGAATGGAAGTGAGGTTTTATTTGCCTGAAGTAGGGTCATTTCTGTCTCTTCAAAAAACTTTGCTATTTAAATTCCATTTTCAAATTCCATGTTAAGTTTGTGAATGAGAGAGCCTGAAGTCCCTGCTAACAAGTGTCTATAGAAACTGTTTTTCATTAAAATCATAAAAGAAGTCTATTCTCACTGGGGTATTTTTTCATGTCTGGCTTCCTTCCTCATTTCGTTTCACAGTCCTCCAGAGGCACAAAGGTTCATAAAATATAAAGTTAATAACAAAACACTGCCTCAATAGTGTAAATTTAGCATTCAAGTTTTTCCCACTCAGGATGTTGCTACTGTTGGGAAAAATGGCACATGCATGTTTCACCCCTTCCCACCTTCTCCACACATCCACTGGCCACCACATGTAGTACTACGTGCCCTGGCACTTCCTCTCCTCCACTGAAGGAATGTCAAAGTAGAAATGTGCAGAAAGAAGCGGCACAAGCTCAAGATTTCACATGCTTGGGCTCTCTCGTTCCTGTTTTCTCTGCAATCTTTCCTACCCACCTCTCATTTTTTTCATTGTCTGTATCCTCTCTGTACCTTGATCCTCCTTTTTTTTGTTGTTGTGTCTCCTAATCCCTCTGCCAGCCTTCTCCCTGAGTCCTACCATCTGTTTCCCACCCTCTGTCCCCTGTGAGAGCAGAGGGGTCTCCTGGCTCTGGCACAGGGAGGCTCCCAGGATGCACAGGTGGTGCTCGGGCTTTCCCTCCCTTTATTTTCCAGAAAACCCGCTGGCCCTCTCTCACAGTTGGGAGCAGATGGTCTTTCTGCAAATCCCCCCCGTGGCTGGCTCCCTTGCAGGCACAACCACATGGCCTGAGAGCAGCTGCCCTGGAATTTTCAAAAGGGTGTAAAAGAAAAGAGGTTTTTTTTTTGAATTAGCACCTTTCTGTTTAAGTGCTAGTTTGAGTCCTGTCCATTCATTTCAGCTTGTGGGTACCTGTCTGCCAGGAGCTGTCCCAGACCTAAGTGTTTGCATCCTACATCGTAGGAGGACAGTGTCTTAGTAAGGTCAGCTAATAAGCCTAGGTAGACCCAGCAAACTTTCTTCCCAGCCATCTAGAAAGGACTTGTGTCATCCCAATGAGCCAGCATAGGGAAGCCCGCACGTTCCTGCTTATGCAGTTGGACAAGGAATTTTACCACCTTATTAAATTAGCACAAATCAAGCCTTTTGAAAAACACCACAGAATCATTCATGGTTCAGGAGGCATGACTGAATTGGGGATAAAGATACCTTACTTTCGTTCAACATGCATTACAGGATAAATGCAGTGTCCTGAGTGTAGAACTTAGCTGCTGTCCTGTGTAATAATCTTAGATGTGCTTCTGATTCACTTAGTAACCTTGGACACTCCACTTAAGTGTGTGGTATCTCAGCTCTCGTGTGGGTGAGTTGAGAGGGGTGATTAATCCCTTCCTGGCTCATTCTGAGGTTTAATTGAAAACTCTCTCCAAAGCACTTTAGATTGGTAGAGAGGTTTTTTCATACTCACACCCTATTTCTTCTAAATATCTCCTGTAAATAATGTTATTCTACGAGGCTTTAAAATGTTACTCAAACTTAGCTTGAGTATGAGTGATCTTGGAGTGCCTTAATGCCAACAAACTGTCTCCACCCCATGGGAAACAGCTTCTGAATGAAAGCCCAAGGAATTGAATTGTTTAAAACAGTCACACATGATCTTCTGAAACACTTGTGTGGCTGGCAGAGTAGAGCTTCTAAGTAGACCTTTCAACCTTAAGAGTGTTTCTAGTGGGTAGTGCAATCTCATTTGCATTACATGTGCTTAACATGTCTGCAAGTGTAAAATAATTTATTAAAAAAGAAATCGTGGAATAATCCTGACAGCTAAGTTTTCTGTGAAAGCCGCCAGCGGGGCTTGCCATGTGTGCCTCAGCTTCTCTTCCTGATAAGAGGGCCTAAGTGTGGACAAGGTCTCGGAGTGGTATTTCCAGGCAAGGTCAGTCCTTGGTGGGAGGACAGGGTTGACCTTGCTAAGTTATTCTGTAGTAATAGCTGACGGTGTTTCACCTCACAGGGTCATGCAGCATCACTGATGCCCATTTGTTAGCCCATGGAGAGAACAGCAAAGCCTGCTACATTTAGTGCAGAGAGGTGGAGTGTGCTTTCAATGGCTTAAGTAGCTTGCATGTCTTTATGATGTTATAGATGCTCTCACCATTGGAAAGTAACCTGACGTTTTCTAAAGCGAGTGATTTCAAGCCACTAGGCTCACCCTGAGGAGAGCTGTGATGCCATGGTGCAAGGATTGGAGTTTATGGTCAACAGATGGAAGTGCCGAGAGCACGCAAGTGTTAGAGCACTTGTCTGGTGTGATCAAAAGCAAGCAGCCTGGTGGCTACTGCAGTGTCTCACGGAGAAGATGTTCTGCCCCGAGTAAGCTTGGGAGAATGAGACACACACTTGAGTCACTTGCTCTCTGTAACTTAGTAACTTGCTCTTGTGTCCCACACGCATGCTCTCCATTTAATTCCTGAAGCTGATGCAGAATGAAACCCAATGCTGAAATGCTAATGAGAACTCAGTTTTGTGAAAAAATGTCTTCTGACCAAACCAAGTTATCTCCTTGGGCTAGTAGTGCCCTCAAAGGAACTGTTAACTAAGTAACAGATCTTTTTGTTGTCCTTGCTGAGTGTTTTTTCTTTGTGACACTGTCTGCCTTTAAGGTTGTGTTATTCAGAATCATACAGAACAACCAGACTTTCACATACTGAGATGTTATTTGTGTATTAAATTGTCATTTTTCAGAAAAGAGCAAGCCATGTATGCTGCTAGATACAGGGAGAAGAGTAAGGATGATTGTCCGTCCATCTTTCAAAAACAGTTTTTAAATATTCTGCAGGGAAACAAACAATATTGTATTTACAGGGTGAAGTGTAAATTAACACATTTTAAATATGTCTGTCTCTGCAGAAGAGAAGAATTCCTGCTTGCAAAATCTTAATAATGTGGGACTTGGATATTGAGAATTCTAGTGTTGATTTGTACAGTATACTGATAATTTCTGTAGGGCATTCTTGAAACATTTTAAAGATCAATATTCTTAAAAGTTGTTGAAAAATTGTTTAACAAGTAAGGTACATTTAAAGACTGGTTTAGGGCATTTGTGTGCCCTAATATCAGGAAAACAGAAAACGAGTTATATCCTAAGCTGCCTGCATGTGGCCGTGCTGGCTTGCAAGGTTCTGAGAATGGAAGTAAGCCTTGTGGTAATTTAGGTCAGTGTGCCTTTGTGCATCTGGGGGGCTGCGGCAGCTTAATTGACGAGTCAGTTTGACTCCAGTTCCCTGGCCTTGGGTCCTGCACATGCCTCTAACTTTCTGCCAGTGCAGCCTTACAAGGGCATGGTGTTGGTGGAGGACCACAGTTGCACTCAGAAATTATTACCTGTCTATTTAGCGATAGAAGCAATTGAACACCCAAGTAAAGCAGGGTATAAAATGAAAGTGTTTATCCCACAGTTATACACTGTGTGTCAGGAAGTATGCAGATATATAGGGATGAGAGAAAACTGTATGTGGCCTGTTTCTCTCTCCTTCTCTTCCCCCAGTGTAGAATGGGGACAGGCTTTTCCTGAACCTAACTCCATAATGATTTTTTATCTCCTCATTGAAGCTCCTTGCCTTCTATCTCCCTTTGTCTAACTTTGATATACATAATTTTCTTTACCACCCAACAATCCCCGCATTAATTTGGTTGAAACAAGATCTGGACTTGGCTCAAGGCTTTCTCTCTCCTAACCTTAGGAGGTGGCCAGCAGGGCTGTTGGTCGCAGCAGGATTCCCTGCAGTACCAACCTGCATATATCTCCTCCCCCCCATGGCTCCCTGAGCATATGGTTAGCTGCATATTCTCCCTTCTACATCATTCATTTTTTTTTATCCCTTTTGGCACCTGGGGTTTACGCTTCAAAGTGTGAACAGGCTTTGATGCAGAGCAGAGGCAGAATTTATTTGCTAAAACATCTCTTGGAAAAAATTTATGTGCACAGGATGGCATTCAGCCTTGGAAAGTCTGAGTGGCAACTATTTTAGAGACAGAAAATTTAGGACAAGTTCTTTCTTTGACAGTAACCCTCCTTCGCTTCTGCCCAGGGTGTTTTGTTCTGTTTTGGTGTTTTTTTGGAGGGGGGGGAAGAGGTGGTGGTGGTTTGGTGGGCTTTTTTGCACCCTTCTTAATCACAAAACAAGGGACAAACATTGGGCATATGCGTTGAACTATTTAAAGGATTCCCCCCCCCCCCCCCGCATTGATAGAAAAGGCTCAGAAAATGTAGGTGAGGATAGTATATCGAGGAAAAAAAAGACTTGCTGGATTTGGTATTTTAAACTAATCCATAAGAACTGTGTTGTTACATGGAAAGTATGGCAACATTATAACGGGCACATACATACTGTTTAGGCACTTATTCAAAGTCTTATTTCTCTTTTCAGGTGGGTATTTTGGAGAGAATCAATCACTTGCAGGTACTTAATTTGTTGTATGTATGTACTGATTCCCTTTTTTCCTCTCTAGGTAAAAGTATGGATGAAATTAAGAAGCTGCTGTTGTTGATTCTGGGATGTGCTGTGCAGGTGAATATTCATTAAAGACTTGAAAAATAATATTTTTTTGAATCTGTTATTTTTTTCTGGACTGAGAAAATCCATCCAAAGATTAGTGCTGTATGAATGAATCTCCAGCTTGAGGCAGCATGTGAGCTGAAATTGTGAGAAGACACTATAAGTGAATGAAAGAAATGCAGGGGAAAGGAAGCACGCTTTGTGATAGCAGTTATCTCAATTTGTTGCCAAAGCTTAATCAGCCACAGGATGTGTACTCTTGCAACTAAGTAGTCCACTTTGATAACAAAGTGGGAAGAGATAAACTTTGAACAGTGTTCTTGATATCAAAATGGTTGTTGGTTTATTTTCTTACCGTTTTAAAATATAGAGTGGAACAGTACATATTAATGTCAAACAAGTAGATAAGCTAGAAGTTTAAACATTAGCTTAATGAATCCTCATTTTATTTGCATTATCTTTTGATTGAATATTACGTGTAGAAAATATGAAATGAATAGATATTTTGTATATTCATGTGGGGATTTTTATGTGGCATTTGTTAAAATAAATAGACAGGCAAATATATATGGGAAACTCCCCAGAAATGCACGACAGTTACCAGATAAAGAAATCAGTGTTCTGCCCATCAAACCTCTGTGGTGGTAAACAATAGATGCGTTTCGGGCTAGCCTTTGCTTATAATTGACCTTGTTTGTAGGTCTGTCTAATGTGTCTGTCATGCCTTAGGACACTTACCCTGCTCAACTATGTCAAGTCAATTATGTCAGGGCAAAGCTGTCTGCGTATGGCTGCTCTGAACTATCTCAGTGTTGCATTGCAGCACAAAGAATAAAGGTCTTATTTGGCAAGCTGCTGTGCATCCTTAGTCCCCATTTATGGGTCTGAGGTTCTTCACAGTGCAAGGAAAGGTTGAGACTAGGAATCAGGCCCCAGAAGGACACTGTAAATGAGTTTAAAAAAACTTTACGTAATGCTTAACTTCTCCGTAATGCAGAGTTGTTACAAGAAGGCAATAATGTTGTTAGCATACAATCACAGATATACAGATAGCAGATGTCTGTCTCTTTTAAAGCCTTAAGTAAAAGATTTACTAAAATCTGTTTTGTCTGAATTGTCACTCATTTTTATCCAGCATGTTTCGTAACGCCATTTTTTGTCTAAAGCACATGTTGATTTAGTCCAACAAGCAATATTATGCATTGATGTGAATAGTATCTGAAGTGATGCATCTCTTTTCATTGCCAAAACCAAGCAAAATGCAAACAGCAAAGTAGACAGGTTAAATGATGTAATGTAAATGTAGGTTTACATTTGTGCAGCTCCATTAATGAAGCTGTGATGATTTCCTCTGGCTGTTGCCTTGCCTCTTGATCTCATTGCATATTGAACTTGTTTTTAAAGAGCAAACCCAGCCATTTAACTTAGCCTTAATTGTACTGGCTGTAAAAAGTTTAAATAATTTAATGCGTAATTCGGTTCATGCTCTGTATGAAGCAATGAAGTGTTATACCTTCTAGTGTGACAAAGTGTAGATGTTGAACATTTTGTTGTTAGCAATGTGGGGATTTTTTTTTTCCCCCATTTAAATGAAAAATGGTGCAATAAGTTTTAGGATATGTAGCACTGTTTCAGGGTGTGTTTTCTTTTAACAGTGTGAAAGAAAAGAAGAGTTTATTGAAAGAATAAAACAACTGGATATTGAAACCCAAGCTGCCATTGTGTCACACATTCAGGAGGTGGGACTCACAGTATTGTCTATTTGACTTTTTATCTCTCCCTTCCTTGACTTAACAGGGTTTTTTTTTTGCCATGAAACGTTAATGCTTGGAATTTCATAATGGATTCAGGAACTTCACCAAAAAAAAGATTGAATACGTTACTGCAATTAAATTATAAGATGAAAATGATAGGCTCTGGGAACATTACTTGGCTCAGTGGTCTTTTAAAGAGATGCAGTGGTAAATGCCTTGCTTGTCAGTTATAGGCTGTGTAGAAGTAATTGTTGTAAGGATACATGTGTAATATTTCCGAAAAGCATGTATGGCTTAGGAGCTGCAGTGCCCCTTGCAGCAATGGTGTAGGCACTTAGTCCCCAAGTCCTGTGGTAGGCAAGACACAGGCTCCCCAGTGGCTTGCTTTGGACAGTGGCCTCCAGGCTCAGATGGTCTTGAAAAGTGCACTCTGCAGTTGAAATTGTTTTTAAAGTGAAGTTTGATCCAATGATGAGTATTTTTGGACTTCTAAAGCTTCTGTAGAAGCAATGAATACAGGTGGGTGTTAGGAACCAGCTTGCTTTGGAGACCCAAAGGAGAGCCATGTGGAAGCAGCCCCAGCTGGGTGTGCCTTGCCCAGAGTGGGCGCTGGCTGCGGCCGGCTGTCAGTGCATGCAGGTGTAGAAAGCCCGATATGCTCAGATTTGAGGAACAAATGGTGAAAGTCTAAGACGGGAACTTTTTTCTTAACACTTAAAAAAATAGTTCTGCTTTAAAAAAATAAAAATAAAATTGTGATGAACTAAGCACATGGTTATGACAAAAGCAGAAACAGTCTTTAACTGAGATGGGAGACTTGCCTGACGTTTCTGCTAAATGACTCAGAGGAAATCAGTTTGGGTAAGATAGCACTGAAAGGTACACTGCAAGCAGCAACCAGAGGCATTTCTGCTAAAGCAGCTCCTCCCAGCTCTATCAGCTGCAACTTGAAAATTCATTGAAAGCAAGGCTTCTTCTCAGTGAGGCACCAGCCTACCTGTTCAGTGCGGGATCAGTCCCTTCAGATCCCTGTGGTGACCACCTCAGTGCTTGCAGTAAGACAGTTGCATACTTCTAATATGCAAGCACATGTGCTATTGATCATAATATGTATCTGATCACTTTTAAAAATCAGCCTTAATAATTATAAAAAAATATAAATACCAGAAATCGCTGGGTAGTATTACAGTTGAGGTAGTTGTGTTTGTTATTTACAACCTTGTTTTGGTGAAATGTGATGTGTTTTTTAATGGATCAGTAGAAGAACCTGGGGGATGCAGCATATACAGCAAAAAAACCTACAAATCAACCAGTGGAAAGACTTTTTTTTTTGTTCCTGTTCCTAGGTTACTCACAACCAGGAGAATGTCTTTGACTTGCAGTGGCTGGAGCTCCCAGATATGGCCCCAGAAGAACTAGAGTCCCTCTCCAGGAATATGGTTTTCCACCTCAAGAGGCTCATTGATGAGAGAGACGAATGCACAGAAGTATGATGACTTACTTCTCCCATGTAGAGCTCACGTGAAGCAGCAGATGCAGGCTCCATTCCTTCTTTTGTGTCTTGTTTGTGCACTGGGTTTCTATTTCTTCTACACCTTTCTACTACACCTCTGAAAATCTGTAGAAAGATTTTGACTTTTCCGTTGATTCTCATGTAAACACCAGGGTGTGGTGAAATGATTGGTAAAGAGGAGTGCTCTATCCATGAACTGGAGACACCAAAATATTTGAAATCATGACTTTGTCCTGAGATTTTTGTCTCTGCGTTTCTGCTCAGTATTTGTCTTTGCCTGCCTGTCTCTCCGGTGGTATCTACCGTCATGAGTTCCTGTGTCTTCTCTAGTTTTTTGCAGTGTGAAGATGGCCCTGTCTGTTGTGACTCATCAGTTCCTTTCCCTTCAGATCTCTGGAGGAGGCTTCTCCCCTTCTTTATTTAACCTGGTTATTTTCTGTCATGCTTTTGACTGTGATTGTGTTAGTTAAAACTGTTAATTGTTATAGGTTTTCATTAATTGTTCAAGCAAAACAGACTGCTTATTTTGAGCATTGGAAGGGGAATGTTTTAGTGGTCTGAGCATAGTGGAGGTTCCTTTCCTCCTCTGTGTAATGTTCCCTCCTGGCTATCACTTGAATTCTGTATAATGCCAGGCTAATAATTTTCTGCATTTATACATAATTTTTTAGATACTTGAAAAACAATGTATAATTATACCATTTATTTCTTGACACTACATACTTCTTTGTATTTCTAGGTCATTGTAGATCTCACTCAGGAGAGAGATTATCTGCAGTCTCAGCAACCACCAAGTCCTCTGAAAGCACCAAGTCCAGATTCTTCACCAAACCCAGCCAACCCTCTTTCTAATGAAGACAAGCAGCACCTTGCAGTTGAGCTGGCCGACACGAAGGCTAAATTGAGAAGAATCCGGCAGGAGCTGTGAGTCACCAGTGATTTGTGCTTCTAGAGACACTTGTGTGTTAAAATGCAGGTGCCTGTCAGCTTCAGTACACTGGCCTCCATGTGACCTCTCAGAATCACATCTTTGAAATCTTTTATTCATAGCAGTCGGAAGCTACCATGGGTGTTCCATCGTTCTTCTTTCTTAACTGCTCTCTAAACATAGAGCGATGGCTACTTCCATTTATCTTTTTGTGTCTCATCTCTGTCTTCCCCTATTCAAAATGCTAGCTGCTACCTGCACTTTTAATTATTAGTGGGAAGTCCAGAGGCCAGCGAAGCTAGATTTAAACAGAGGTACTTCATATAAAAATAGCTGCAAACTAAGACCCATGATATGTGTATAGTATCATGAGAAAAAAACTCTTACTTGTATGAAGCTGTCATGACAAAGAGGCTTTATGTTTGGAATATGCTGGGAGATTTCTATCTTCCTTTTCAGATTCCCAGCAGTGTCCATATAATCAATATTGTTTCAGGAAAAAAAAATAAATTCTTACTAAGAATTTTCTAATCCTTTTCAGGGAAGAGAAGTCTGAGCAGCTTGTAGATTCTAAACATGAAGTTGAGCAGCTCACCCTAGAGCTGCAAAAAATAAAACAAGAGGTAAGAGGGGCTTGTTTTACTGTGACAGTGTTACCTATTTTAAAAAGCCTTTCAGTGTGAGGCTAAAAATACTACTATTGCCTATTTTTTAATGAAGAAATCAAGTTACTCCAGCAAGCTGTTTGATGATTATGGCTATGGCATAGCAAAGCTACGCTTTCCACTTAACTGGTGAGAGCAGTCTCATCTGTTCAGCTTGCAAAGAGCCTAGTAATGCCTGATGCTTATGCAGCATCAGGCATTAGAAATGTCAGAGTCCCAACAGGCTGAAGAACCTCTGTCTAGTAGAGAATTTACTGGCTAGTAGAATTCTCTTACTCCTGAACCAGGGGAATGCTATTTGCCTACACTTAAAATAAGTAAGTAAATAAGTAAAAATAAAGTTTAAAGAACACGCTTTAAAGTATTAACTAAGATTTTTCTCCCTGCTTATTCCTCACTTCTCACAGAATATCCACCTGGCCTCAGATGCTCGCTCTGCTCGAGCGTACAGAGATGAGCTCGACTCTCTGAGAGAGAGGGCAAACCGTGTGGAGAGACTTGAGATGGAACTTGTTCGGTGCAAAGAGAAACTTCATGATGTGGATTTTTACAAAGCTCGCATGGAGGCAAGTGAAAATTGGGAGAAAGATTTGCTGAGTAATCCTTAATGTTTGGCTTTTGTTGTGTTACCAGTTCATGTGTCATTTGTCATTGATCGGACTATAGCAAAACATCAGAGCAAGTGGAAATTTCGTAATATGCTTCATAATTATTGACTTAGCAAGGTTAAAACTTCTTTCAGTGGCAAGAAGGACTTGGTGTACACAAAAAATAAATGCCCATTCGTTTTTAATAAACTCTGCTTAGTTCAGTATTATGTGGCTGAACAGGACAGACCTTCTCTGGATGCTTCTTCTAGAGAATCCAGGCCTTGAAAATTTACTCTTAGGTAAAATGTCTCTGTTCCAGAGTTGTTCCTTTGACCAACCTTTTAAATGTCATGTATAAATTAGCTAAATGAATGTCTGGGTGTTTTTCCTCAGGGGTTTGTAGCAGACGCAACTGTTGTTAAAATGGCTGGGCATTTTTAAGCATGACCTCAGATGACAAATTCTAGCCACCCCTTTTTGCAACTGTTGCTTGTAGTAGAAAAGAGAGAAAATTTCGACCTTACTTAGTGCCCTGAGTAGTGTATGTCAATGAGAAATATATAGCTTTGTTCCAGTAGTAATGCCAGTTACTCAGCTTAGTCCCCTGCAGCTATGCCCATCCTGGAATCATTAATTAACATAGGTTGGAAAGGACCTTGGAGACCATCTAGACAAACTCATTGCTCATATCAGGGCTGACTTTAAATTTAGACTGCTCTTATTTTGTGTTGTTTCAGTTCTTTGCGTGATTCTCACCTAAACTTTCAATAATCCACATACGTAACACTTCAGCTGAAGTCAAATAAATATCCAGACTTCCTGAGCATATGGAGGTTCAGTAATTGACAACCTCACTATAATCAGATAAAATCCCAGGTCTGAGGTAGAAGAGTGATGTTGAAAATCACATTTGCCAGGCCTCTGGCTGAGAACACAGATCTTATTTCTGCTCCATAAACTCTACTTTGTAGGTGACTCTTTCCCTCGCTAACCTGAGGGGCCAGCTAGCTGCTGCTTCTTATGAATAGGTTCACTAAAATGGATGGTTATTAAATGTAGTAATAGACTACAAAAGCCTGTCTTCCCTCTCGGTAATTCCCAGTTTACATGAGGAAGCATGAAGCTCTGGCTTTCTCTGTTTTCCTCCCTCAAGCTGGCAAATCAGTCATGCATTAAGCTGGCACACCAGCTATCAGCGTGGCATCCTGGCATTTCCCTTGTGGCTGTGCACTGGAGTCACTTAGCTTCTACCTGCTGCTCAAATAAATTAGCTGGAACTAGGAGAGGAGTTTTTTAGTCTTGTCTTCATCTGAGATCAAGGGAGTAGCTATTTCTGTTCTTGAGTTCTCAGCCTCCTTGCTTGTCCTAGAGCCAGCAGTTTCCTGCTCTGTCTGCATGCTCATCTTGCTTAACTTATCATTCAGTAGAGAGACATCCACTTCAGTTTCAGATTTGTTCCAATTTTCCTGGCTCCCTCTTCCACCCTGTCAGTTTTTGGTGAAAGTATTGAATGTCAGAGATGAGTGCAGGTTCTCCAAGGATACCTCCCTGAAATACAGTAGTGAGACAAAGAATATTTCCCATCGATATGGCACTTTTCTAATTCTGGGCCACAGTGTGCCCTTTAGCAAAAGTGGTCACTGCTGTAGGGGCTGAGCTCTTCTAATATGCAGCAGGATTGCACAGCTGTCTGGAGGCTGCTCTGTGGTCTAGAATAGCCAGAGTGTTTCACATTCTCACCACTCCCTCTACCATCACTGAACAAGTCTTGGCACAGCCATGGATCGCCAGTGTTGAGCAGTGGCAGCGTCAGGCAAACTCCACTTGTTTCGTGCTGATACATTCAGAGGATTCCACAGGGCACTTATCCTGTCTTTTTTATGGTCATGGAGTAGCACAAGGGCTGTGCATAGTAACCAGTATCCAACTTTCCGTGGTCCCTCAGTTTTCTGTCTTATCTGTCTCAAGTCCTCCACCCCTCCAAAAGAAGGGTTAATGGCTGCAGTCAGTTCAATGTCTGCTCAGATTGCTCCCACTCCCTCAAAAACTGTTTGGCTTACAATTCCAAGTTGTAAGATTTGTGCAGGCCTGTAACATGGTAGAGATTTTTGCCACTAGAGAGTACAGTGCTGATTCATCTCATGGCATTTACTGGTTGCGGCTGGCTTCTTAAGCTCTAAGTCTTAAGACCTGAACAAACCTTACAGAGGCACAGCAATGAAAATGTAGGTGCATAAAGTACAGCATAAGCTGCTTTTCTGTGATAATGTGATACCTTAAGGCTCATAGGTTCTTGACAGGGCTGTTAATAAGCAGTGCCATATTGGTAAGTGAGAAGAAAAAGTGGGTTTATCTTTGTGCATCAATGCAGAAAGCTATTAAATAAGCACTTAAAAATCATTTCCTTCTTGTAGTTCACATACACATTTGTTAGTTTGAGAAAAAAGCTATGGAATATGCTCTGTGTATGATACTGTGACAAGCTTTAGGAATTGCGAACAAGCTTACAAGTAGTTTCTGAAAGCACATAATACAAATCAGGAGTGGCGGCAGGAAGAGATTTAAGGAGATGTTACAAAAAGGAGTGGAAAAGGACCAAGTCTTTCTCTATGTGAACATAACACATTTAGGCATGTGTGTTGTTTTCGTTCTCTGTATGTCTTGACAAAGTTGTTCAGAAATTACATTTTAATTTGACCATCATTCAAGGAACATGGAGATGACTACGCTCTGGAGACCTTCCTGCTGGGGTGGCTTAACGAGGTCATAACTGTGAATGTGGAGGAGCAGACTTAATGCAGGGCTTCCTCCAAGGAGGTGCTTCTCTCCAATGTAAAGCTTCCCTCTGGCATTCCTCTCCATTGAACCCTGAGAGAGGAGATGAGATTATTTTCCAAAGCCAGGGGGTCTGCCTTGCCCATTCTTCCTCCTTCTCACTGCAATCACATTTCCATGCAGGATGACAGGAGGAATTTCTGTGAATGTTAAAAAAACCAAAAGCATCTCTTGTATGTTTTCATATAGCTGTCCAAGGCAATGTTTGATTGTCACAAGATGTTAACTGTGTCATGGCTCAGCAGGGGCAGCTTCTGAACTGCCAGAAGGGAGGGGTTTGAACTCTGTTTAATAACTAGGTCTGGATGCATGTGCAAATTCTCTAGTTTCAGATTTAAACAATCTGATTGCTACTTTAGTTTCTGAAAATGTTTTCTAGTAGCAACACACCCTGATTGTGCAACCACTTACCCCGAGAGTTAATTGTAACCATTTGTAACCATAATGAGTACACAATGCACATTCTTCTATAGCTGAAGATAGTTGAATAGCTGAAAAGCTATTTCAAGGCACAATGATACAGGATCAAACCACAATATGTAATTTATTTTAGAAATTACAAAAGCAGAATTATATGTGTTGGATATTAAGCCATCACAATTTAAGTGATATAAAACAAAGGGTTTTTTTAATCTCTTGCCTAGTAAATTCAGTGTATTTAAAAAAAAATCCACAGCCAACTATTTTTACTGTCAATTTAAAAATAAACTCATAGTTACAAAATAATGGTGGGTTAGTTAATTAAAGAAAAAATAAACCTTAATTCCAGTGGAATTACCACTGTCCCGTGACCACCACCTGTTGATTATCTAACAAGTGCAATTTGTAGCCAGATGCATGTTTAGGTCAACTATGTTATCCCAGTGACTTCTGGGAGATGTTAGTGCTGACATGTTTTAGTTAGGAGAGTTCTACCTTCCAGGCCTTGAGACGCAACTCTACAAAGCTCCCATGGAGTAATTATTTAAATTATCTGAACTTTTCAATATTAAGACAACCTCAGATCATGGGTATACCAGTAAGCAATGTTGACCTCGCCATAGCAGGCATTTCCACCAGGTTATTAATTTAAGGTATCATCAGAAGTACTTTGAACTGGCATGTCCGCCCCTCCTGGGCGCTGGATGGGAAGTGCTTCAGTCCATATATTGCAGCTCCCAGTGATGTGTGGTTTGTACCAGAGCCTGGATATGTGTATGTACTTGGCACGTAGCTTGATTCTTCATGAGACACTAAAATAACTAGTTCCTGCTTGGTAGGCAGTTTTGGGGATAGTTCTGAGGCCATGTTTTTGAGGTCAGACACCACCTTACTTCTTAGGGCTGTGGTCCAGATTGAGTGTGATGATCTAGCAAAGTAAACTCTTGTCATGTTGCTGTTTCATTACAGGTATTGTGGCAGCTTACATGACACCCAGCTCATTTTGTGTTGTGTACTTCCTCTGGTCTGTCATCTGTTTAGTGCCAGCCTTTTTAGTTTGCCCACCCTGAAGTGACCCTGTTAGATCAGACTTGGCCCGAAATGCTGGTTCTATAAAATTAGTGTTTCAGTATTATTATTATTTTAGTTACTTGCATACTCAGACATTTTAATTGCAGTAGTTGAACCACTTCACAAGCATTAACATACTTGTCCTTTTAATGCTACTGTAGTAGGGAAATTTTTCCTCTCATATTTTGCAAGTTAGTAGCTGACTCACCGAGAGATCAAGGGCAATATGGTACTGCATAAGGTAGACTTTCCATATTATGCCATCTACAGTCAAGATGCAGCAAACAACTAAGATTACTTGCTATTTAAGGCTATTAAATCATGGCCCCCTGTAGTATCAAAAAGCCAGGGGAGTGGCTGTCATCAAACACTCTTAACTTGTGCTTTACAGTTTTCTTATTTTTTTCGGTTTTCTTTTTTTTGTTTTCCTTTTTTTGTTTGTTTTCTTTTTTTTGTTTTCTGTTTTTTCTGGGTTTTTTTCTGTTTTCTTTTTTTTCCTCTTTTCCTTTTTGTTTTTTAAATAACTGAGCCACATAAGGCTTCTTAATGTTGATTCTACCCCCAAAAATGAGAAAGTAGTTGCTGATTAAGCAGTGAAAGTGATTTGCTCATGCCTGGTGATCTTTCAGGAATCTACTTGGTTTGGATGTTTGTGGTTTGAGAGAGCAGACATGAACACTGATGTCAGCAGACTTCACATTTTGAAGACAGTTGTCCAGGAATAAACTTGTTAAGCCATAAGCATTTCATCCTGCCTGTGTGCACATTTTCTGTTTTTGCATATTTCATTAGAGCAGGGGAAGGGGTGGAGAGAATAGGGAGGAAAGCAGAGAAAGACAAAAGGAAATTTCTTTAGAGAATCAAATAATCAGCTTCTTGCCCCATTGTAACTCTTCTGGGCAAAAATCCTTCCTGTGTCCATTTAATCTTTTAAATGCTGATATGTTCCTTTCATAGAAAATTCTGTCTCTGACTCAAGACTTATCTGAGGATCAACAAGAGTAAAAGCTAGCAGTGAGGTATTATAACTTGAAATAAGACATAATTTAATAAGATGTGTTTAAAATATGACCAAGAATACATGGCCAGATTTTATGCTTTAGACATTTCATGTTTCTGGAAATAAGATACTTGAATGCACAGAGCTTCATTTGTTGCTTTGCAAGGAACTTTCAGAGTGTGGTATAATTAACTTGTTTCTAATGCTGTGGCTACATGAGAAGAATAAGTTAATCTTTTACTCAGCAAAAACAGATCCAAAAGCTGTAATGGATAAGCAACATGGCTTGTGCAGTTAATGCTCATATGTTTATTGGGGATGGAGTGGGGTGTGTGTTAAGTGATAAGTATAAAACAACTTCTTTTGTTTAAGTGAATTAAAATTCTGTTTATGAGAGAAAGAATGAAACTTCATCAAGCAGACATTTACACGTAAGTGCACTGAAACAGGGATATGGACATAGTATATATTGATGGATAGTGCTCCCCAACGTGTTTTGAATATACTATAACATCCCTTGACAGTTAATAATCTGTTTTGAAACTGGGGAGACTGGGGACCACAGTGAGTTGGCTAAGGAAAATTATTGTAACAGTGGAATTGGAATTGAACAGTTGTTCGTCTGTGTCTTGAGTCTCTTTGGTGCACCTCTTAATGTAGCCTCATATAAAGCAAAAGGAACTCCATTAAACATCTAAAATTCAGGAAAAAACAGCAAGAAATACTAGATTTACTTGCATTAATGACACAAATAATTAAACATAGTATCATCTCCCATTAAAATGTCACATAAAAACTTTTTTATGAAACAGAGAAACATGTCAAATTTCTTTCCTGTGTTTTGCAATGTCAGTTTATGAAAGTCACGTGGTCTTTGAAAAGTCAGTTTATATGAAGATATTAATATTGTTACTTTTTCTCCCTAGGAGTTAAGAGAGGACAATATCATATTAATTGAAACAAAGGCCATGCTAGAAGAACAGCTAACAATGGCAAGAGCTCGTGGTGACAAACTGCATGAATTAGAGAAGGAAAACTTGCAGTTGAAATCCAAACTCCATGATGTAGAGCTGGTCTGTCCTTTCTTTTTCATTATGCTAATTTTTTGAACTTCTGGTTTTATGCTAGGTCACAGATTCATGTTGCTGAAACCAGTGGAGACAGCCAAATAAATCAACAGTGCTTTTAAAGAGGTCTTTAGTTTGAATTTTGTGTACATGAATTCTTGAAATATTGTAATGTTAACAGTGTAAATGTTGCCAATGATACTTTGTGTGAGACCGATGAATTTAATTTTATGCAAGAAGGTATATCACAATTTTAAAATACAGATTGCCTTCATACATATTGATAATGGAGATGTTAAAATCTGTCAGTTAAGTAGAAATCTCTTAGATGCAGGAAATGAAATCTACTGTGGTAAATAATCTTTCTTGTTGGAAACAAAACCCCCAGCCATTACAGTGACTTTAAGAATCCATTACTGCTGTAAAAGACACAGAATTCCAAAATTTATTTCTGTGTAAATCGGAGACATGGCTTATTGCTTCATAGACAAGGAAATGTAAGAAGTGGCAGATTATTGTCTACAAACAAAAAGCAACATTATATTTTATTTTATAATCCCACTAGAAATAATAAATACTCTTCCATCTCTTGTATTTTACTTAACAGTCCTCCTTTTATCCCATTGTGTTTTGAATTCTTGTAGGTTTAACTGTATAGGGATTTAACTGTATAGGGTTCCCAACAGGGTCTGTTGGAAACAAAGATGTTGAAGGTGCTGTGTGGAGTTATGTTTAATGGCTGATTCAGGGCATTGTAAATGTCATGTGATGCTCCAGCTTTTCCAAAGTGGCTGGTGATTTTGAATGATGCTTTTCTGGGTGAATTGGTGAAATTTTGGGTAATGCTTTCTGAAAATTTTGGACCCTCTGAGGCACCACTTCAGGTCCCACAAATGCAAATGGCCAAAATAGTCACACAAAGCAACAGTAGATTCATTCTCCAGATCTGTTTTCTGGATATTTTAAAACCCAAATTATGAGGCAGATGGTACTTGCTGATCCATATGACTGGATCCAAATTTGATGTGATGAGTTGAAGAAGCTTTACAGAATTCAAGGTTATATCTGCAGAGTTTCCAGTGTGTCAGTGCATGATGCTACATGTTTTTGAAGAGCTTAGGTATGGAGACAGCTTGAATCCAGCCTGCCTTACTAGCCCTGGTTCGTACTGGCCCAGTCATCACCCAGTATGTTCTCACTCATGTAACCCTCCCTCCAAGTGTATTGTGGACCTGAGCTGACTCTAAACAGGGCCAACTGGGTGTCCCTGTACTGTATTCTGCGGCCCACAACAAACATTAAATGCTGTACATGTATTTTAATATAAAAGTGTACAGTCTTTAAGGACATTCTTCTACCCTCAACGTGTGTTGTGCTTGTAGCAGTTCAACTGACAGAACAATCTTACAGATAAGCTGAATATGCATTTTCATTCATGCATGTCTTGTGCAGGACCGGGACACGGACAAGAAGAGAATTGAAGAGCTGCTGGAGGAGAACATGGTCTTGGAGATTGCACAGAAACAGAGCATGAACGAGTCTGCACATCTAGGCTGGGAACTAGAACAACTGTCTAAAAGCACAGATCTTGCAGATAGTGAGTACCAGCTGGGGTAGCTGTTCTTGTGTTTGTGTTTTCTTTCAGAGTAGACAGGTTGGTTGTTTTGAGACAGGAACAGAAGTTGAGTCCGAGCTTGGACAACTTCCCTCATTCAGCCACTTGACTTTGAACTTAGTTTTTCAAAACTTCTGAAATGTATTCATTCTAATTTCTTTCTTTTGAAAGCATTAAAATGTTTTCCTTTTGTTTTGTTTGTCACTGAGAGCGCGACTTTTAAGTAAAATGATAAAAATTTAAAAAAAAAAGCTTTGTAAATGACAGCAGAAATGTCACACTGAACACTGCATATTTCTAACTGAATGGCTGGGAGGAGTCTGTGATCTTTAGTATTCTTTAGTACAATTAGTACAGACAATTAGCTGGTCTTTAAGTCCCAGGAAGTAGTGTATGCTGAAGTCATTTATTTTTACTAGATACTGAAAAATGTATACAGTTAAAATAACTGGCTGATTTTTTTTTAATGGTTGATTCGATTTCCGTAACTATCACAACATTCATTTCTGTCAAACATAACTTTCAAAATTTGCCTAACAGTGGTTTAAAAAAAATGAAAAAAGATGAGATTCCTTCACTGTACTGATGCTTAGCATTTCAGCACTAGACCTTCAGAACCTCTCTGATTAACCAAAGAAAAAGAGAGTAAAAGGAACTGAGAACATCAGTAATCTTTTATATGCAGTAGGAAAAAAAAAAAAACAGTGAAGGAAGCCTGATTTTGAAAAAACTAAGAACATTAAACTTTGAAACTTCACTATTTGAGTCTTCATTTGAACAAAACTCTCCAGGTGATGCTCCATAAAAGAGACAAATGGGATTTTACCATTCTCAGAAACTTGCCACTTCTAAAGTACTCAGTGTGCTGTATGTAATAGTCCTGATTATTTAGCAGGAATGAATAATTTTCTGAGACTTAAAGACAATGTTAAAGTCAATTTCATATGAAATGTGGTTTTGAGGTGAAGGGTAGCAATTATTCCATGTGAAACAGAGGGTTGCTCTTATAATGATTCAGGTGCTGACAGAGAAATTAACAGAACAATGAGGCTTTCATGCCGGGAGTTAAGGCTGAGAGGTAGTGAGACTTTTGATCTACAAACATTTAAAGTAAAATAACAAATAAAACTTGCATAAATTTTGTTAGTTCTGAGATTTCAACTACAGACACTTTTCTATGATTAACATTCTAATGGATGTCCTGTGCCTGGATACGTGGTAGTAAAATATCCTCCCTGATCCAGCATATTCTTGATGAAGTAGCTGTAAAGATAAGCATTGGAACTCACTTTTGTAAGAATTTTTTCCGTGACTAAATGTGATCGAATACCTAAGTTTTCACTAGCTTTTGGAAGTGCACCATCTTGCTGTCTTAGCAAACACTTCGCAGTGGTTTACTTTCTGCCTCAATTTATTTCCTCTGATGGAAGTATGAGAGGGTATCAGTGTATATTTTGCTACTAACATTAAACATGCTACTAACATGGCTAAAGCAACTTTAAGAAGAGTTAGGAAAATAAGTAACTTTTAAGATGGTTATCTGTTCAGTTACTTGCCTATTTATTAAAGATCTTAACTGTTATCTGTGAAAATGAGTTCTGTTTTTAACAAAGTGTTGACATAGCAGTCAAGCTGAAATGATAAGGATCTGACTGCAATTATCTTCATACAAGTGAATCTTAATGACCTAGGAAGGGAGATGTTTGTGAATTGGTTAGTGCCACCTTCTGATTCTCATGTTTCAACAGCCAGAAAGTCCTTTGTGTTTGAGTTGAATGAATGTGCTTCCAGTCGCATACTGAAGCTAGAGAAGGATAATCAGAGTTTGCAGAACACAATCCAAGAGCTGAGAGATGCCTCCTTGACCTCCAGAGAGAGCAGCCTAAAGTTTGTGGAACTGGAAAAGGAAAATCAACAGCTTAGCAAAAAGGTAATTTGTTCACAGGAACAAAGAGAGCTCTTTGGGTTTTAAACACAGTGCACACAGGGCTGTATGGCATTCCTGAATGATGAGGGATTGCAGGGAATTCACCCGCGTTCCCCAGCAGACTGGGCGTGATTTTTGGCCCATCTGTTTAACTGCATTCTAATATTGGTGTATTCTGTTGCCTTTCTACTTCACTGCCTACTTACGTGCATCATGGAGGCAAGTGACTGTTCCTGTTTAATAAAAGCTGTCTTTCAGTGCTCGTTTGCCCCTGTCAGATTGTACTGTTGTTGTGTCCCTTTTTGTCATTTTATGGCAGTCACTACTAGGGAAGGAAGCCATGGCCACATTGAACTATTTTGTTTGTTTGAAAGTTTTAATATTATTTCCACATAAGTGAAATAAATCACACAGGTGAATTCAGGTTAGTATATTTTTAAATAAGCCTTTTTTGCTGTCCATAGTCCTGGATCAGGTCTTTGTCTTGTCCTTTTAGCTATTAGAAGTTCTCTAGTGTCTCCCTCTCTGCAAAGATGTGGGTTCTTTTAGTCTTTGTAACAAATATGCAGGTCACTGCTTTTTAAATTTATATATATCTCTGTGTTTTACACTCTGTTTAATTAACTGTGATTACATTTAGCTCAAATGCCAGCTCAGCGCTTGTCCTTGGGAAACACAGTGCTCAGTTCACCTCCAACCACTAGCTTTATTTTTGTCTGGCTAGTAACTTGCACCCTGATTAATTGAGCTAAGTGCCGGTGGGGAAAGAGGATGCTTGCTAGTCTGAGTATAAAAAATGTCCATGTCATTTTTTTCCACATTCCTACCTTTGTTAAATTATCCAGAACATAAGGCTCATTTGTCATTTTCCCATTACCACTGTAACCTCTGTGTGAGTGAGACATTGATACAAAGATTTCAGTCCTCTCTGGCCTGCCTGTGGGCTAACTGAATACTTTAAAGGACAAGGGGCAAAAGAATCTGGATATGAAATGCTGGTCATGGATTACCAGATTGTAACTAGCAGAGTGCCAGTTTCTCTGCCAAGGAGAACGGGTATCCATCACAGGATCATTCCATCTTCTGGAGAGATTCTTTTGCCAAGTTGAGAGACCAGTTCTGCTGCTTGGCTTTCTTCTGTGAACAAGGAGAACTGCAAAAATTCAGTTCACTGTACTTCTCCTTCCACACTTCTATTTGTGACCTGTTGTGTATGAGTAATTCACTCCAGCTCTAATTTACATGCTTAAAAATTGAGATCAAGGCATATAAAGCACTCAGCAGATACCTGTGGTGTACAGCAATTTAAGTCACTTGAATAAATGTGGTCAGCCTTTGGCTTTGCCGCAGGCACATTCCTGTGGGCACCTCTTGTTATGGCACTGTATTGGTGCCAACAGTTGTGATTCCAGAATTAGCCTGATGTTTTTGGTAATGATGAATGTGTTGACATGGTGGGGTCACCTACAGGTCTGGTAGTTAAATAAGGCAAAAAACAGTAGTGGGGAATGCCTGTATGGTGAAAGGGGAGCACTGTATTTATCAGACCAATGAGGAAAAAAATGGCAGGTAAAAAATACTACTATTAAGAACAATTGAAATGCATGAACTCTTCACCAAAGAAACACAGAACATGATGGGAGCTGTTGACTGAGTACCACAGGCCAGTCAAGTTGTTGATAGACTTCACCTCCCATTCAGGGAGATTTGGTAAAAAAAGGTAGTAGACAGTATTCTGTAGTCTGAGACATACAGTTGTCTCTCAGTGTACAGAGACCTGATACATCATATGTAAAATAATCTTGATTTGAGATGTTTGTATTTTTTTTTAATCTTCTTTTTCTCTAACCTGTTTTTGTATTTCTCTCACACATGTATGCCCTTAATTAGAGGGTATGCATGTCCACAGGGAGGTGTGCTAGCAGAGAGAGGATGATAATAGGGGAAGTCTTTCTGATTCACTGCAGAATGGTTACTACAGTAGGCAGAGGAGAAGGCAACAGTTCTTAAGGACTGTTAAAGACAAGCACATATAAAGTCACAGGACAAGAGATAAATGTTTTTCTCAAATGTTTTGTGCCTGTAGGGTTTTTTTGTAACTTCCCTGAGATACCCATAGTAAAATCTTGCCTTCCTAAAGTTGTTTAACTAGAGTCAGATTTCTTCCACTGTCTGAGACTTTCAAAAATTGTTGTTCGAGTATGCTTGGCTATCTACTGATCTAGTGCTTGGAAGGAATATGTAGCCAGAAAAGGATTATTCAGATAGTACAAGAGGAGATGATATGAAGGAAAAGTCACATACATCTTTTTTTTTCTTTCTTGTAAGGTTTTCAGAGGAGTTAATAATAGAAAACCCTCCTTTCAGGCACAGTCAAGTAGTAGCAGTCCAAGTACCTATCTGTTTTCTTTGCATTCCTGACTTCGTGGACTGAAACAAGCTGTAAACAGTAGTTTCTTACTTGCCTCCAGTTTTCTGGGAGGTGCTAATGAAGACCAGCTATTGCTGAGTTACTGAGTTTGTTCCAGCTTTCTCTGAACAGCTCCTTTGAGACCAATGAACCTTAACATGGTTACATTTCTAACTGTTAAGCCCCTCTTATCTCCAATCTGGGCAGCCCCTGCTTGTTTAAACACTTCCTGTAATGAGGCACATGTTGACATAGGCAGAGCCCAGCCTCCAGCTATTTCCCACTTGTAAGAATTATTGTTAATACCTTTTTCATTGACATTTTCCACTGTTGGCAAAGTTCATAATACCAACACAAAAAAAAATGGGCTGATACTTGTGCAGAACTGTAGGTGCTCATAGTACTTTACAAGCATAAAAAGGAATACTTCCCAACTTGGGGAGCCTAGCTCTCTGAACTTCTTGCTTCTGAATACTGAAGAGCTACTGCTTTTCAGTGCTTAGCGCATTATGAGTACAACTTTCAGAAGGACGGAGTAAGAAGACAATGTTCATTGTAGGACTTGACCTTATTCACAAATCTTTCAAATCCAGTTTTGTCACCTGCTGGGGAAAGCAGAGGGCCAACAGAGCACAGGGAGAGGGAAGGTAAACTTGGAAACTCCAGTGCTTTTCCTCTGTTCCTGATTTTTTTTTTTTTTTTTTTTAGTTCTATTGCTCACTGAATTGTCTCAATAACTTTCTCCACATTCACTGGTAGATTAAGGCCATCCATGATGGAGAGGCTAGGAGGAGGCAAGTCCCTCAGAAAGGTGAGCATCAGACTCTTAATCACTGACAACAGGAGCATAACGGGGCCTTCAGGCAGGCAGGTGAAGCATTTCTTACTGCTGTACTTTATATGCTCTCATCTTAAGGCATGAAGGAGATTCTTGGCACTGTGAGAAAAACAAAACAGTCCATTTCGTCCTCTGAAACTGGCGAGCTGCAGAAGGGAAGCATTACATCTTTCAGCCATAGTCCCCATCTCATTCCTCTCTGGTCTTCAAAATAACTTAAAGTGCAAACAGTCATTCTGTCAAGCTGTGGCTGATGCGTTTTGGTGTGTTCTCCATGCAGATTGAGAAGCTGCAAAATCAAATTGAAAAAGAGAAGCAAAGTAATCAAGATCTGGAGACCTTGAGCGAGGAGCTGATAAAAGATAAGGAACAGCTACAAGTCATCATGGAGACTCTAAAAGCTGACAAAGACAGACAGGTGCAAACTTCACAAATGTAATAGAAAAGTGTATGCTCAGTAGTGGTAATTTAGTGATGTCATTTAGAGCATCTAGTTCTCAGGGAGATAGGGCAATTTGAGAGCTATTAAGTGCAGGTTGAACTTGTTCAAAGGTAGGTAGGTAAAAGGCTTCTTCAAGCAAAAAAGCCCAGCATGCTTTGCTAGCTACTGCCTCTATTACCATAGGGGGATCTTCAGGCTGTTGTAAGGACAGACCTTCCCTCTTTGGGGAAGAAAGCCCTGGATCTTAACTAAATGGGATGCCAACTGGTTTTAGGATGTGCAAATAAAACCCCATTTTATTGCAGAAGATTGGTTTTCTGCCAGCTGTATGTCCTGATTGGTTTAGTTAGGCTTTTTTAAGCCACCCAACCTTTTTTGCTCTATTTTAAACAGATGCTGAGAGAGCATTTATGTCTTCTGGATTGATATTTTAAATGCCCTTTAGCTTTTACTACTGTGCTGCAGTTCATGTGTAATGCCTTGAAACTATCCTATTATAGGTTTGTGCAAGGTATCATCTGTATTAATTTGACTAGTGAAGAAAATAGAGACACAGATCATTTGAGACTGGTCTGTATATTTTCAACCTGTATTAAAATTTACTCCCAAGTTTGGTAGGGTGAAGATTAAATAAAAAAATGTCTTATTTGTGCAGTGCTTTTCATCTTGAAGGATTCTTACCCAGACTTCTGCCTGGGAAACTGCACTTTACCACCGGAGTCCTACATTTCAGTTAGGACACATACAGACTCTTAGTGGTAAGAATTTATGAATGCCTCACAGGTAGGGCAGGAAGTAAAACCAGAAGTATCCTCAATTGTCAGAAAAGGGCAGATTCTGATTTTTTTCAGGTCTAAGTCCTTTTTGATTTTTGTGGATGTTGTCTAGATAAGAATCAAATACAAACTGCAGTCTAAATCACAATTGCTTCAGCTGAAATTTGACCTGTGGAGTAAGTAAATGTACTGTTCTTACAGAAAGTATGTCCTTAATGAGATCTATAACTGCTATAAATTTTCAAAAGTTTTGGGGTTTCTGACGCCTTATCAGAGATAATTTGTGTCTTCAGATCCCAAAGAGGAATGTAAACCTAGACAGAAAGATATTCTTTATTAGGAATGATTCCTAACAAAGTATCTTCTCCAAGGTGTTCTCTGAAGATCCCTTCTACTTTGTCCTTCTGCCTTGACCTTCTTAGCTGGTAGCAGGAATATAGCACTATTTTTAATTCGTTAAAATCATGGGTTACCAGAGATAACAATTTTTTCATTAGTTTGGGTTGTTGGTTTTAATCAGGGAACACTGTTGAGAAATTTGTCTTGGATTAAATGGATGTGGTTTTGCTAACAATCATCTGTTTGCTTCAGGACTAAATTATACTGCACTTCGTAAGGTAGGTGAGTAACATTTGCATGACTTTTTTATTGTTTATTTAGATAAAGGACCTTAAACAAGAAAATGATCACCTTAATCAAGTGGTCTTATCTCTGAGACAAAGATCTCAAGTGAGCAGTGAGGCAAGAGTAAAAGACATTGAAAAAGAGAACAAGATCCTTCATGAAACAGTTACAGAGACTAGTAGTAAACTGAGCAAGCTGGAGTTTGAGAAGAAACAATTGCAAAAGGATTTTGACCAGGTTAAAGAAAAAGTGGAAAGAGTGGAAGAAATGGAAAAAGAGCTTCATCGGCTGGAGAGGGAGAATGAACAGCTCACAAAGAAGGCAGCAGCGATGAAAATAGTGACAGAAAAAGTGGAAGTTCTCGAGCAGGAGAATGGGGATCTGGAAGTGGAAAACAGGAAGCTAAGAAAATCCCTGGACACATTACAGAATATTTCCATCCGTCTTGGGGACCTGGAAAGGGACAACAAACAATTGGATGAAGAAAATCTGGAGCTTAGGAGAGTAGTGGAGACCATGAGATTTACCAGCACTAAAATGGCACAAATAGAAGCAGAAAATAAAGATTTGGAGAGGGAGAAAGAGGACTTAAGAAAGAATGTGGAAATGTTAAAAGCAATGAGCAAGAAATCAGAGAGGCTGGAGCTAAGCTATCAGAGTGTCAACTCTGAAAACCAGAGACTTCAGCAAATCGTGGAGAACAGCAGCAAAAAGATCCAGGAGTTAGAAAAAGAAGTACAGGGAATGGAGAGTGAAAATCAGGTCCTCCAGAGGAACCTTGAGGAGCTAAAGATTTCTGCCAAACGGTTAGAGAGGTTAGAAAATGAGAACAAAGCCCTAGAACAAGAAATGTCTCAGCTTGAGAAAGATAAAAAAATGCTAGAGAAAGAAACAAAAAGGCTTTGGCAGCAGGTGGAGCTGAAAGATGCTATTTTGGATGATAGTACAGTAAAGTTGGCAGTTGCTGAGAAAGAAAACAAGACATTAGAAAAGGAAATTGCTCGATTCAGAGATTCATCTAATAAGCTGAAAGAATTTGAAAAGGACAATAAAGATCTCATAAAGCAAGTTACAATTGATAAAAGAACGCTAGCTACATTGAGAGAGGTAAGCAAAATAGTACTACTGGTTTCAATATGATGCTACTTTTTATTTCAGCTCTGTGAAGTACCAAAAGGAGACATCTGTTCCATGTCTATTTAATACATGAGCCAGGAGATCTTCACAGCCTTAACAGTCGTCACTTGGTAGTGTTGCCTTGGAAAGTGGAACCTGCTAAAAACTGCAATGTACCACTTTGTGTCCACAAACATTATGTCTCCAAATGACATCTTTTTTCAAGCAGAATAGGGTTTTAACACAGCTCCCACGTGGTAGCTGTAAAACAAAGACTTTGATACTTTCACTAACCCTGTGACCACAAAATTGTTTGCTAACATGAGAGCTCCAGCAGGGGAGATTGACTCTTAAGCCTAGAAATTAGAGCACTTGTTGAGGATACATTAACATCGCTGTTCTAAAATGGACTTAGCTAAAACAAGAACCGTCCTAGATGACCAACCTAACCCTTTCAATAACAGCTGCACCAAGTTTTTGCTTTACAACTACCTACAGCGTTTTTCCCCAAAAGCTTCCCTGCAGAGTGAGAGCATGCTAAGCAGCTCTGTTGTTAAGCAACAGCAATCTCTTCCAGCACTCCTCTCCATTGCAGAATGCAGTAATCGCACTTTTCCTAATAGTGATCTTTTAAAAATACACAATTAGCATTAGGACATTAGCAAACTAGTGATGTGTGTGCCAGAATCTGACACTCTTACAAATGGCCTATGAGATGATTCAGGTTATTGCAACTCGCTCTCATTGCCTGCCCCAGCTGCTGTTGTCCTGCTGGAAACAGGATTTCCTGTGAAAGAGCATTCAAAGGAAAATGCTCAGTGCTGCAGTAGCTCAGTGAAATAAGTTCAGCGAGACTAATTCAGTAAGCAATTACTTACTTGAAGATTTAGTTTTATTTTAGGTTTTGAAGCATTAGTGTAATTTTGAGGAGGAAAAATATCAGAAACATTTGAAACAGTCCCAAGTTGTGCTTCTATCCAACTTTCCTTAAAAATAAATAAAATAATAGCATTTCTGAAAAGGCTTCTTTTTAATCTTTACCTTCTCAGACTTTTGCAAATTTCCAGTGGTGCAGACCCATACAGAAGCGCATCTTCTTTTCCTTAGTTACTTTATATAGATTCTACAGAAGGGAGTTCATGGATGTTGAAGTGACCTGTTTAAAGACTGCGGGCTGGCACTGACCTTACCCTTACCTTTTTTTTTCTTGCCGTGTGAATGAATATGTGGTTAAATTTGTGATATCTGAGGACTACTGAATACCTACAGTTTATGTTTAACAAAGTATTTTTTTAAAATTTTGTTCTTCCTTCTGTTTGATATCCAGGATAATATTTTTTCTTACTTGAAGTGCTTCAGTAACTTTGTTGTTCTTTCTTCGTGCCTTGTTTAAGACAACTTTTGAGCAGAAACATGAGCAATGTAGTTCTCTGTGGTACATTTGCATTTCAGAGAATTTTGAATGGTAGGAATCTTTGAACTTGGCTATGCACCAAAAATGATTTGTCCCTTTTAAACATGCAGGCTGGTATTATGTTTTCTCAGGCCATTTCCACACAGACTACTTCACGGGCATAACAGCAAAGCATTTTCCCAATATACCTTCTGGTACAACTCCATTAATCCCCTCCTTGTATGACTTCCTTGTCTGATTCTGCTTAAGTTTCTTCCAAATTAACCTAAATGAAACCAGAATGGGCCAGTAGATGCCAGAATAAGTGACCAAGGTCTCCAGTCTCCAGAGCTGTACTGTCTTTTACGCGACAGCGTAATTATGCTTTTTTAATTTTAGCAGTAGTTTACCATATGTCAGAAACTCAGAGTCAATAGTGAAAATGCACTGTTACCAAGTCCCCTGGTAATAACTTCTTAACCGTATTATCTCAGGAAACTTTCATACTGGAGTCCTGTCACTCCTCTGTGTGCGTGCCAGTGTTGGCTGGGCTTTTTAGGAGGGCTTTTTGTCCTAGCTGAGAGGTGGGAACTCCCTCTGCTGGTGTCCGCTGACCTGCGCACATCCCTTCTGTGGCACAATGACAGGATGTCTCGTGGCCTCTACACGTTCCCTCTTTTGGGTGGGCAGGATGCCAGTGTTGGCAGAAGCAGTTCAGTACAGTGAGCGAGACAAAGGCCAAAAGAAGCATTCTTCAGATTTATTCCAAGTAAACTATAAATAAAAGCAATCAGTTTAATTTTGCATTCAGCTGTCACTGACAAAGAATTTTAGCTGACCTTCTTGGAAGTAGGATTTTATCCAATGACTTTTTCAGTACTTTTTAAAAGAATCTATAGTGCTGGAGAACTATAACCACCCTTTGCACAGTAACTAATCACGTTAGTGCTGTTACAGGATTTGGTTCTGGAGAAGCTGAAGAGTCAACAGTTGTCTAGTGAGCTGGACAAACTGAGCCAGGAACTTGAGAAGATAGGATTGAACAAAGAGCTGCTACTACAGGATGACAACGGCAATGATGACACGTAAGGAAACGGAGTTCTCTTAGTCATTCTTTTGACTCTGCAGGCTTTTTCTCAGCCTAACGCAAGCCCTTTGCCTTTCTTTTTGGTTCTCATCTGTCTCACTCCAATTACCCTTACCAATTTTGGACATAAAGCATATGTTTTTCTTGCAAGCTTGGCAGTATACTGCAAGTTTTGCAAAACTTTTTCTTGGATGCTATTTTCTCTCTCCATGCCAGCCAGTGTTACTACAGTCCCCCTCTGCTCTCCAGTAGAGTAGCTGGGTAGCTATTTCAGTGTGTATTCCTCCTCATATTCTCTTTACAAGTAATAATAGTGTCTGTTAAACAGTGTCTGTCATTACTCCACGTAAGTGGTGATGCAACCACCTGTTAATATAAACATAGATATTGGCGAAGAAATTCCTGATTGCAAGAAATTCCTTTGCAAGTCCTATAGTAATGAACAAAGAAATCCCAACAATCCATGTGTATATAGGCCTCTTGGTAAGACCTGATTAGAGAAACATACCCATCTCATAGGAGACTTTAGAGTCTACTGCGGATTTTTCTCCTTGTCAAGAATGCGCAAAAGAGCCTTGAGAAGAAATTTATGTAGTGTAATTATGGGAAAAAGAGAAAATCTTATTTTAAGTTACATAGCTCTTAGATATTTCTGTAGAACCATACTGGTGTTACCTCTATTAAAATTGATTGGATTTTCCAAGAGCAGGTTCCCCAGCTATAATATATCAGTAGCGGTCTGCAGCAGCAGAGGAAAGCATTTTCCTGAAGAAGCAAATACATATAATGTAACATGGTGAGATTTGGAATGGGCAAAAGTGAAGTCTCCTATATAGATGGTGGCTTATATCCTAGGGGCAGACATTGGAAAGCTATTCTCATGTCTTTCAGAAAATACAAGATTCTGGAGAGCAAAACAGAATCGGCACTAAAAACAACACTAGCTGTGAAAGAGGAAAAGATTGCAATGCTGGAGGCTCAAGTGAAAGACTCTCTGAACTTGAACCAACAGTTACAGAATGATCTAAATATGGTAAGAGGTTAACTGAATTTTAGTTGTTCATGATGTGGTTCTGCACATTGACATGTTTTTGTTTTCTTTAATACTCAGCAAACCCAAGTTAACTCCGCCCTTCCCCCCCCCCCCGCCCCATACCTGCACTTCCCAAAAACCTTTTTTGACTGGACTGCTTTCTCTTGTACCTTTCTATATAATAGCACCAATTTCAGAAAAATTATTGGTCTGGGGACATGGCAGGAGGTTTTTTTACATAACCACCATTTGCAGATCTCTGTTTTCCCATGGTTTTTTTCATTGCCACGGTCTTGTTTTTCTGCCTTGTTTAATGAAAGCATAGGCTGAGGAAGACTGCAGTTGAAACATCTCACCTAAGAACAGTCTGGTTGTTAGGTGACTGAGCTTGAGTCCAAGGGCACCTGACTGGAGGCCAAGAGACATGGGTTCCTCCACCTGTCTGTGTCTCAGTTTCCCCATCTGTGAAGTGAGGGTAATGGTTGTTGAATCCCTTAAAGTCCCTACAGTGCAAGAGAGGAACTGCATACTCCGTCATTATTAATGTAAAAATCCCACTGTTATAATATCAGTGTTGAAGGTTGTTGCTTGTTGCCTTTGCAGGTGAAGAAGGACTTTGATGCACTTAAGCAGACTCAACAGGATGGGCAGTATGCTCAGAAGTCACTGAGGTATTCTGCAGAGAAACTCATTCCCAACCACCAAATGAATGAGAAATTGGAAACGGGGCACAGAGAGGCTACCATGGAGCTGCTGAAACTGAAGGACAGGGCAATTGAACTGGAAAGGAATGTAAGCCTTCTCCTGTTTCCTGTTATCCCACAAACTACCCTTGTGATCATGAGTGGGTTGCTGGGAGCTGGATTTTTGAGCTTGTAGGAATCTGGTGGGTTTTCTGGAGCACATGAGTCTACCAAATTCCTTGGGTATCTCTTAGGACTGCATGGGATTATAATGCTATATATGTCTTGTGTAACATCATTGCAGGGATTAATCCTGTGTGTAACATCTGTCCTATCTTCATTCAATGCTAGGAAGAGTTTGCTTTTGCACGTTTGCTGCAGAATGATCATCACTAATTGGTTCTCATCTTTGATAGGACTCCAAATGATCAGGACAGCTGTTTCATTTGTTCCTGTCACAGCTTCAATGCCATCTCTCTTTCAGAATGCAGCCCTGCATGCTGAGAAGCAGCTGCTTAAAGAACAGCTGAAGCATTTAGAAACACAGAATGTCTCCTTCAACAATCAGATCCTGACACTACAGAAGCAAAACGTCTTCCTTCAGGAGCACAACACTGCTCTGCAGACACAGACGGCCAAACTCCAGGTCAGGACAACCTTGCGCTTCTGTGCCAGGAGACTGGATTTGATTATAGTAGTGTGGAGAAGATGACAGCTAATAAGAAAATGTTTGTACTGGTAGGCTGATGTAGTGATGTAAAGATGAGGCCCATAAGGTGGAGCTTAGCTTGAGGTCTGAATTTTTCCAAACTAGGATGGAAATCGACTCTGTAGCTAACGTCTGGTAGCCTTTGTTAAGAAGGTAGTTATTTAGAGATAAGTTTTTAAAATCAATACAGCAAAATCCAGGTGTGTTGTTCCAGAAGCTGCATTTCTGGAATAAAAGATCTTTGCTCTTTTTTTCTGTTAATGCTGTGCCTGTGAAAGAGCTTGGAGAAATGGGAAGATGACAAAAGTCAGCTCCCAAGAGGTGTTGTAGCAATGAGTTCCAATCACAATTTTCATACTTCCAGACAGAATGTTGAAGTTGCCAGTGGAAAAAAGATACTCTTAAACATTACTTGAATTTTGCAAAAATAAGCTTAGCTTCAGAAAGAGAACAGTTTTAAAGGACGACATTGGGTTAGCTCTAATTTTTTTTTATGTGAATTTCCCTTTTTAAGCTTTTCCTCTTGCATGTTCACAGATTTTTTTTTTATTCTTTTTAATTATGTCTCGCCTGTAATTGAAGTATATAACCAACATACAAAACGAATGCATTACCTATCTACTAAAACCAGACTTGTTAGGAGTGCTGCCCCCAAACACAGTGGTGCAGTTAATTTTTTTGAGTTTGGGTGAACTTAAGTTTTCATTACTTGTATGCAAACATGGGATAGCTTTTGGCTTTGTACATGATTGTCAGAGATGCAGTTGAGTTGCGAGTATTCCAGCTCATCTTGGTCTTCAGTCTCAAGAGCTTCTGCTAGTAAAACAGTGTTTTTTCAGTTTGGAGGTTACTCTGATACTTTTCAGACTGCTGATAGCATGGCTCTATATGGTGCATACTACCAGCAATAATACCAAAATGATGCCAAGTTGTCCATAGATATCTTAAGTCTACAAAGCAATGGATGCATTCTTGATTAGCTCCATACAGACACAAGCTGCTACTACATGTTTGTTGTATGTACCAGTAGGTGTAAATAAGTAACGCTTGCTTTTTATTTGAGAAACTTTAGGTAGAAAATTCAACCCTCAGCTCCCAGAGTGCTTCACTGATGGCCCAGAATGCTTTACTTCAAAATCAGCAGACAGCCAAGGAAAATGAGAATGAAAATCTACTGAAACAGAAGGAGCAGCTGAAAGCTGAGTATGAGTCATTGCTTCAGGACCATGAACACCTTGCTTCACTGCATGAACGGCAGTCTGCAGAATATGAAATGCTAATAAACCAGCACAGCTGCCTGAAAACATTACACAAAAACCTGGATCTGGAGCACAAAGGTCTGGGTGAGAGGTACGCTCACTGCTCAGGGGTGTAGTGTAGTTGGATGTCCCCATGTTACAATTTCAGCCTTAAATGTTGGTCTCCAGTTAAAAATGGAAGCTCCTAAGTTGTTCCCCTGAAAAAGTGTCTTCTCATTCTTGCCGTCATTAGGAGATTGGATGAAAATATTTGCAAAGCTGTAGATTTTAGACTCTGAAGGTGGCAGACCACAGATGACTCTGGTGATATTTAGCAAATATGGGCTTGGGTCTTGGGGATACTTTCTCAGAAGTAGCTTAAATGGCTTTACTACATTTAAGGATCTGTGCTATAATAACATGCAGTCTTAAAAAGATTCTCCCAGTTCTACTGTGTGGGGTATCTTTGCTAGTCATACAGTAAGGTCTGCAAGTGACCTAGGTAATTACCTATGTGTGAGTAGTATGTATCTTGAGAAATTTAAATCATTGAAGATTGTGTGTGGCATCAATCTCATGACAAAGGAGGCTCTCTGAAGGAAGCCGTATTGAGCTAGCTATGAAATAGTGATGCATTATTTATTTTCTTCTAGTTCTTACAGTCTAAGGCTTTTGCTTCTGGACCTTCAATTGAATTGTGAAATCAGAGTAATCTGTTTATTGTTTAGTCTCTAGTCACTGTAATTTTCTGACAACTGTGCATGGATAAAACAATATATATAATGTACGACTATATAAATGTTGCTCTGCCTATGCCTCAAAACTTCTCTTACACAATTCAGTGATTTTCCTCAAAATACTGTATTTAGGTTCAGTTTCTATGCAAGACCATGAGTTGGGTTCAGAGCAACTCAATGGTGATCTTTGAGGGTGGACTAAAAACTGGTGTTAGACTTCTCTTTCCCAAAGACTAAAGAGCTGGCAATACAATGTACATGTGCGGTAGATTTTGGTAAAGTACAGAAATAAACCTATTGTGATTAAAATATCCGCCAGGGCTGTTTGACAGGACAGCTGCTTGGCTGTCAACTAAATGAGCTGTAAGTGATTACACAGACACTGTTTCTGCTTACCAAGTCTCTCTCAGACTGATTAACGGTTCTCCTTGATTCAGGCTTTGCTTGAGATTATCACACTGTGGTGTGTTGAGGCAGTTGGGTTCTTTCTTTTCTTGATGAGTACCAATTATTAAACAGTTCTAGCCTGAGAAAAAAGTGGTTTTCTAAAACCAGGTTATCTCTAGTGATAAGCGCTCAGGTCACCATTGTAAACATTAAGAATTTGAACTGTCTGTTACCGAGATGTGACTGCCAGTGAGAGATGTTGCAGGGGAGCAGATGGTGGCCTTTTCTATACTCAAAGCAGGTTGATTTTGGCAGTTTTAAGAGTGCAGTGTCCTCCTCAGCAGATCAGTCTCAAAAAATACTTAGCAAGGTGATTTGTTCAAGGACAGTCTGTGTCTTCATTTGGCTGCCAGAAAAAAAAGACAAGCCGCTTTTTTTGTGTGTGTGTTTTATTCTCCCTCCATCATGTGCTATGTGCAGTTCAGCTGGCTGAGGGAGCAGAGAGGAGAAAGTTAGAAAAACAGCTGCAAGAAAACTGTTTTCTTCTGCCATGCTGAGGCATTTAACTGCTAAGATGAAATATCTTACTTTCAACTTCAGCTGGAATGTACCACCTGCTAAATTTTCCCAGAGCAGCTCAGTGCATCCAAGAAGTTTGCTTGTGCAGGATTTAAGAGACGGGGTTTGCTTGTCCCAGCTCCAAGGTAATTGTTTTTTCTCAGTTGGTGACAGCACTGTAATCATAATTCTCTTGCTTAAGGCAGGTTTGCACTCCTGCATAAACCTATGACTGCAACTTGTCTAAAAAAAAATCCACAGCAACTTTAGTTAGCTTGTGGACTCATAACACCATGTACAGCCAAGATCCCTGAGGTTTGTGTAGTTCACTGTGATGCAGTCTAACCACAGAATATTTTCAGCACCTGAGCAAACCTCATTAAACCTCCCATGGCTCTATCTGCACAGTATTAGCACTGCAGTGGGGGTTTAATAATGGGTTGTGTGTAACTGCAGTGAAATGGCCTGTCATAGCCCAGCAAACCACAGACATGTGGGTTTGACTTAGCAATAAAAGGAGAGTTAGTATGTTAGGATCATTTACCATTAATAGCAGTTTCTTGACTTTGTGGTGTTTGGCTGACCGTCTCAGTGAACACAGGAAGGCTGGACTCTTTTGCTGCATTTTATTAAATTGCTTTACATACTTGATTTTTATAAGGGGAGGTAGTAACTTACTAGCCACAATTGATTAGCAGATCCTTGAGCATTTCTTTGTGGCTTACTCTGGAGAAGTCTAATCCTGCAGAGACACTGGAAAAACTCATCTCACTGGAAAAACAGAATCTCTGCTGTGGAGGGTTACATATTGCAGGTACTTGTATTATTATGTTACCAATGCTGGCTGGTAGTTACTTTTCTGGGTTCCTTTTGCCACGTGTCTTTTATCATAGCTGAGCATTTTTAAAGTTCTCTCAGTCACAAATACCTACCCACAGTATTTCTCCTAACAGAGCAGCAGAAAGAGTGAAAACCAAAAGGAGTAAAGAGGAATATGATCGTTCAGTCCCAGGAATGGATTGCATCAGAGCCAAAATGTATTTCACTTGCATGTGTAAGAAAATCTTTTTAAAACCCCTCTGTCCAAGTGCCTGATGCTTAGAGAAGTGGAGTGAACATGAGTGTTGAATAGCCTACAGAATGGGTAACCTTGCCCCAAGTGGTAGAGCCTGTCAGGCTGCACAAATCCTGCTCAAATGGTAGACTCCATGCTGAATCTGGACTACGAGAAAATTTTGCCTGGGGATTTCATTAGGGCTCCAGAGATGCAGTATTACTTGCATTTTTACAGACAGTCACTTCTTTCTTGCCTTTCACCTAATATCTAGGGTACCAGCTGTGGTCTACCTCAGGGGTTCTCATGCTCAAAGGCAGCATGTAGAGCTGGGCCAAACCAGTGAAACTGGACCAGTATACTGCTTCTCTCTAAGTAGCCCTCTTTAAAAAATAGAGAGCTTGGATAAAAATGAACAGAGTAGCCCTATCATACAGAAATGGCAAAAGAATTCACAACACAGTTTCTGCATAATCTCTGCCAAGGGACTGACTGTGGAGTTTGTCTTCTCAGACTCTGGATTGGCACGCAGTCTGTTTTAAATCCTTGGAGCTGTATGTGAAACCTTCCTCTGCTTTCAGATTCTTCCATTTGTTGTATGGACATTGAATTTGAAATGTCCTGGAGCTGAATGGAGGAAGAAAATAAATAAATAAGGTTAATTAAACTCCACTGCTGTTACTGGGAATGAATAGCAAAAAGCAGCTTTTGTCTGGGAGACAGGTACTTTTCTGTGTGGCCCTTCAATGGACTGGAATTTGGGACAGGCTGCAATTTGACCCTGGGATGAAGGGAATGGTAGCCTGAAAGAAAAACAAGTTGGAAGGAGGCAGTGTATTTGGTGCTGTCTGCTGCTTTTGTTCTGAAGTTTTCGTGACTGCAGAGTAACTATGCTCTGCATTCATCTCCGCTGGGATGAGAGTCGCAGATAGATGATGCTTGTTGTCTCTAGGTTTTTCAAGCAATGCTGCATCTTCCAACTAGTTGCTGGTTTAAAATTGCTTAGAAGTATGTTTCTCCATGACTGGCACAGGTGTATCTGCCCAGGGATATTTCAGGGCAATATCCTTTTATCACAGTCACAGAAAAATGATGACTTTTGAGATTCACTGCACCAGTGTCACCAGTGGCTTCTGCTGATGTGTGTGTATGGGCACAGACCCTGACAGAGGCCACCAGAGGAAAAAAAAAAATCTGAGAACAGCCTGCTGTTTTGCAAAGTGGTCTTAAGCCAGCTCATTCTTTGCAGCATTTTCTGAATGCAGGCAGTGTAGCAGCTCAGGGAGGCTAAGCCTGCCTAATTGATGCCTGTGGAAAGTATTGGGGGAGTTGTTACACATCTCTGTTATTTTAGCATTCCAGAGATAGAAATTAAAGACATAGTCAATGGCATCTGCGCTCTGTCTCTGCCCATCTCCCTGCCTTGAATGATTTATGCACACATTGTATAAACCAAGTAACAATGGAAGCCTGGACATGAACACTGCTGTTGCTCTTGGGTTTCTCAGTAGTGAACAAGTAGAGCCACTCAAGCAGGTGGGTCAGCCCCTACTTAAAGGTGTGATGCTCTCATCTCACTGATAATAGCCTCATCATCTGCCTGGAATATGCAGGAGATTGTTACCTATGCAGGATGCTTTTAGCTATGCATATAACCTAGTATGCATTAGGTTGTTACCTAATAAACTATTGCTCATTCCACTGCTTTCTTGTTGCTTTTTGGCTGCTGCTTTCTGCTGTTTAGTTGGGTTTTTGAAACCTGCCACTGACAATTATTTGCAAATGGGATTCCAGTTTAATGGTGCAGTTTCCACTCACCCTGGAGACTTGCATGCTTTTTACCAAATGATCAGAATCTCAAATTGAAATAAGGTTCTGGCAATTGCATTCCAGTTTGCTTAAAAAAATGCATTTTATTTCTAAAAGCCTCCCTGTTGACTTACAGACTAAGCTGAATTTCCATGCATAGTGTGGAATTCTTCAGCCTTGGTAAATGTTTAACCACACAAATGTATATGAAATTAAGCAGGCAGGAAAAAATTCCTTTCTGGTCTTTGTGGTGTTACCTATTAAAAATCTTACACTAGAGGAAGAAAAATGTTTAAATGAAAGCTGAGAGTATGCTACTCTGCTTTTTGCAGATACAACAGTTTAATGAAACACAAGGCAGAACTGGAAGAGTTGGAAATAGTTTTAAAAACTGAGAGAGAAGTTCTGCAACAAGAGAGGAGATCAAATGCAATAACCACTGGGGAAAATCAGAAGCTAAGGGAGGAATTGGACAGGTATGGTTCCCTTGCTAAATTCTTGTATATGTCATTAAAAAGTCAATTATGCAAAACACACAGTTGTTTTGCTGTATTGTGTTAACTGTAGCTCCAGAATACCTTCATTAATGTGTCTGTTAATTTTTCTCAATTTCTGTCTTGTTAGTTTGATCATTTTGTTTAACTCATTTATCAGCTTCATGGACACTGTCAACAAGTACTGTTATCCTGTGCTTCAAACATGAAGGGACTTTTACTCATTCAAAATAAGCTTCCACATGTGGTTCAGTTCACAAGCGTTTCTGTAATAAGTTGTTTCCAAGTGCTTGTCTTTAAGTAGAACTACAAATACCCCAAACCCCCAATAATATCTAGAGTTGTGTGAAATGGTTCCTACCCAGTTTTTTTCCCTTGAGGAGAACTGTTATGTTTTTTACGCAGTATGATTTAGTTCTAGGAGTTAACATTTCTGTTTATTTTCTGTTGCACAGAGAAAGCTGCCATTTGTTAATACTCGAAAGAGGCTTGGTTCCTGTTGTTAAAAGTGGGCTTAGTGATTCCTATGATCACTGGGTAACTGTTAACTCATGTCAAAACCCCTTTTGTGAGCTAACATCTGAACTTTACATAATGTAGCAGTAAACATGCCCTCCCCCGCCAACCTGTATCCCTACTGGGGCTCACTCCATTATAACCAGTTCAGTGCCACTGTTCATACTACAAAGGCATTTTGAGAAATAGTTTGGTACAAATAAGGGGCCAAGGTCATATCAAGTTAAAGCAACATCAGATTGACTCATATTTAAAAAGCACATGCTAAGTTCAGTCACGAAAGTTTCATATGCTGTCCCAACTGCAGTGTACTTTAGAACGCTGCAGAGCTCTGCTAAGGAGGTTTCCTCAAACTTGCTGTTTTCAGCTGTTTCTCTAGGGACAAAGGAAGATGTTGCAAAATGTTGATTGCAGTGCTGGCAGAGAGCAAGGCTTAGCTGATCTGTCAGCAGATACAGAAATTAATGTTTTTTACTTATCTATTAATTTAATATTATGCCTTCATGATTTGTAGACATTTTTAAATTTACCAAAAGCTATAAAAGAATGCCACAGTATCATCTTGTAACATTACAATGTTGCACAGTTCAGGGCACTTAATGCTCATATTTCATGCATCAGTATGAGTGTTCTTCATTTGTGCCAAATAGAGCTGCTGTTATATCCAAATGCTCCTAAACACATTGTGCCTCAGAAATTTCTGTTGTGTTTCTTACACATTGAGGAAGTAGAAGTTTTATTTTTCATCTATTTTCCTTTCAGTTGTTTTGTAGATTTGAAATATTTTATAATGCTATTACTACTTTCTTAATAAAATTTTATTATATGCTTAGAATAAAAATATCTTTAGGAGTTAGTTTTTGGCACTTAATGTTTGATTTAGTGACAGCTGCACACAGATGGTGTGGTCTTTGAATATGAGGTGCTTTCTGTGTAGTGTCCTTCATAAGCCTGCTGGCTTCTTCATGTTTAGGGTGAATTTCTTGCACAACCAACTAAAGGCAGAATATGAAGGGCTGCATTCACACACTAAAGAGCTGAAAACTTCCCTGAACAACTCTCAGCTGGAGCTGAATCGTTGGCAGGCTCGCTACGATGAGCTGAAGGAGCAGCACCAGTCCATGGATATCTCCCTGACCAAGCTGGATAACCATTGTGAGGTGAGTAGCTATAGGTAGGTATACTGCTGGGTTCCTGTTAGAGAGCTAACATTCATTGTGTGAAGTTTTTGGCACACTATATGTAGAAGGTCAAGCTATGTGGTCATAACAACACCCCCGTATACTTCAAAGTTTATCGATTTGTATCCTAAGTTGCTATGCTATTGTGTTAGCTTGATTATGGTGCATTTCTAGGGAAGCCAGATGCAGAGGAGAGATTAATGTGTCTTGTTTAATAGCTGCTGTCCCGTCTAAAGGGAAATCTGGAAGAAGAAAACCATCATCTCCTGAGTCAGATTCAGATGCTGAGCCAACAGAATCAGATGTTACTGGAGCAGAACATGGAGAACAAGGAGCAGTATCATGAAGAACAGAAACAGTACATGTAAGAAACTAGAGATTTGAACTGTGAAACCTAAAAAAGTCATCTAGACAAACACAGAATACAAATCATCTATCAGGATTAGAAGGACAGGCAGGGGAATTATAGGTTTACTTGATATCTGGCTAGAAAAGGGGATGTTTAGGAGGAGATATATGTAAAGGGGAGAAACTACAAAATTTCTTCACATTGCCTTACTGCAAAGGGATGTTCAATACACACCTGGACAAGCACAGCTCTTTTGAAATAATATAGGTGAAACCATGTGGAAAACTTAATTCTGAAAGCTGTACTCTTAAACCCAGTGGTACTTCTCAAAGGTTTCTGAAGAGCTTGGAAAACAGCTGAGTTGCAACAAAAATTTAGACTTATGCAAGTCATTTTATATTTAGGTTCCTGAAGAACAGCAAATACTCATACTCCTCTAGTTTTTGTCATTTGCATTATAAGAAATACTTCCTTCGATGTTTTTTTTAAGGATGCAACATTCACCGCTGTGTCCCCCATGCACAAGGTGACACACTTAAGTGAGATACCCTGTTTAAACATATTGTACATTTACGAAGAATCCTGTTCTCACTGCAGTGAATTTCTCTTACAGGTATGAAAGAAGGAAGAAAAGTGTTCTTAATCCAAAGAATTTTACTCTAAGCACTTCAGGATGATGTGGGAGTTACTGACTTTTATTTCAGTACTGGATTATATGGTTGAAATGTTAGAAATTGTTTGCTGAAATTGGCTAAATACACTTCAAATGTACTCTAAGGATATTTATCCAGGTGTCTGACAGTTCTGTGATGGAGGTACATTAGACCTACTACTTGAATGAAAAAAGATTTCCTGACATCCACTGTGCAGGTTAATAAAACAATGAGTAAAAAAAATCGTAAGATTACATGGCACTGCTGAAAGTGCTTTGACACTGCTCGCAGGAGACCAAAGTAGTCTTAAAAAGATCAAACTTTATTTATTTCACTAGTTACAACAGAGTAAGCAGAACAGGAATAAAATACCCAGTTATCACCTAGACAAGAAGTTCACACTATGTAATGATCTTAACCGTTGAGTAATTCTCAGTAATCTGTGAATAAGACTGAACAATGAGTAAACGAGTTTTCAAAAGCCAGAAAAAGGTTAATCTTAACACCCACCAAAGCAACTCTGCCTGCGTTATTAGTGAGTAATCTAGCACCAATCTACTGTTGTTCTTTCACGTTTCATGCTTATTGCACAAAAATCTCCCATCAGCAAGTTTGGTAGGCTTTTGCATTTGCTCCCTCTAAACAGACAGTAGGATTCTGAAGCTTACACAACAGGAAGATATTTCAATCTCTTTCCTCCCTTGGTGGCTTTTGGTCTTCAATATTTTCATTATGCTTAATTTTGTACAGATGTTTCAGAATGTGCTTTTCCCCCTCACAGAGATAAATTGAATGCCTTAAGGAGACACAAGGAAAAACTTGAAGAGAAGATAATGGATCAGTACAAGTTTTATGATCCTACTCCAAAAAAGTAAGTCCCATATGGGTTCAGTTCTGTTATTGTACAGATTTGTGAGGGTCAGAAGGGGCTCTTCGTAACTGGTGATAACAGAAATTTCAACTGAAATAAGGACAGTGTCATCTCCACTTCTCTCTTCACTCTTGCTCCGCAAGCCATTCCCTGAAGGACCAGGTTGTGTTAATATAGAGCACAGTACCTCACATGGGGCCCTCTGTTTTAATACTGGGATCTGAAACATATTAATTGGAAAAGAGCCACTTTGCCCTGATGAATATCATCGTGTCCCCAGCAGGGGGGAGGGACCCCCAGTATGGTGACTAAGCAGCAGTAGGAGCTTCCAGAGCTTCTCTTTCAAAGGGGATAAGCAGTCCATCAGAGAGAAAGGACTTTAAAAAATTATATTAAGAACAACAAAAAAGAGCCAAGCTAACTCCACCACACATAGTTCTGACTGATAGCCCTAGCAAAGAGCAGGATTCATCTTTAAAGCAGTTTTCATTTCTTTCCTCCTCAGTCTGTTCCTGTAGTAGACCTTTTAACACTGTTAAAATGTCTTATGTGGGTCCATATGTGTAGTTTAGATTTCTAGCAGAGGGAACGATTGTCACATTTCTTGTGGTGAAGAAATATTTCTGTAAAATCATCTTGCCTTTGGGAGAGAAAAGGATCTCAAGCTCTGTGAAATTCATGCTGCATCTTTCTAACCAATTCATGACAGTAAACAAATAAGAATGTAGGATGGCTTGATGGCTTTAGCACAGCTGTAAACTTCTTCAGGGAGTACTTCTTGTAGCGTTTTATGAATCCCATTCACAAAACCTGCTTTATCAGGAAAAACCACTGGATTGGGGCCAGAGCCTTAGTCAAACTAATCAAGCCAAAGAAGGAGACAAGGGAGCGGTTGAAACCAGCAGCAGAAAGCACTCCGTGGCATTCTGAATCCCCAGAGACGGTAAACTCTCCATCTGCCTCCCAAAAACTGAAACATCAACAAGAGACTCAGGATAATACCTCTCAAGGGTCAAACTCTGTGGAAGAGAGGGAGAATCCTGGGGGTTCTTCAAACAAAGGTAAGGAATGCCCAGCCTAAATTCATGAGTTGAACAGTATTTTTTTTAAGATTTAAAAAAGATTTTTAGAAGATTTAATATGTATGATATGTTAATACTAGATCACATTACATTTTATATCCCTTTTTTTAATAAACTCAAAGTTTTAATAAGCAAAAAAAGACCCTTAAACTAAAAAGCTGAGTAAACTAGAAAGTGGAGGTTTTATGTTTTGGTTTGGTTTGGTTTTAGTTTGATTTGTTCCTTTTATCTACTACTTCTCCTTTCAGCTTTTGTATATAGTTTCTTGGTTTGCCTGAATCTATTGCACATTACTGAATAAGTTGGTGGAAATACTTCATTTACTGGGATTTTGCAACAAAGCAGTTTAAAGTTGGACCATATAATATGGTTCATTAGCAGCTACTCTTCAAATAGGTAATAGCTGGTCTTACAGCCACTGCCAGGAGATGGCGCACATACAAAAGAAATAACACAGAAAATGCTAATTTATTGTAATTAATTGTTTTTGAGAATGATACCATGTTTTGACTTTGAATCAAACTCAGAATTTCTTAATTTAAAATGATGATATGATTTTTTTGTATGCTGTAAGGTGAACGTAAGGAAGATGAAGTGATTTCTTTTTGTTTAGTTAGTTTGTACATTAAATCAGGTGTTCCTAATTATTGGAAATTTAAAAGAAAGCTCCTCAAAATAAATAACTCTGTGATCTTTATTAAAGGTAATACATATTCCAAGCTTTTCTTATTCTATTGAGATCATTTCTGTCAGCTTCTATGTATAGATCTTTGTCCTCCAGGAATACTTTTCAAGAAGCGGTTTTGAAATTAATCCTTAAATAATAATTCCTGTCTTCCCACTGGGGAGTGTGGGAAACAGAAGGGGAGCAGCTGGGAAGGGTAGAACTGTTGTTATAAACTACTGCAGGTGTCTGTCTGGCTGAAGTTTTTGTTTTGATTGGGTTTTATCTTTCCCTTTCTCCATTCTAATTCTTCGAGGTTGTTGATTCACTTAAAATAAAAATGCATGTCTCAGATCATCCATGTGATCCCAGGAGATGTTAAGTGTTTAACATGCATCCAAAGTTCAACCTTGGGAATTCGGTCTTGGTTGCCACAGAACAAGGGCCTCATGGAGTGCCAGAGATAATATAAAGTCTCTGGGGCTTCATTCTTTTTGGTGTTATATGAAATGTGCTTATGTTGAGATGATGAGCATCACTATTAAAGCCTAGAAGACATCTAGGAAATTTGAGTATATTATCACCAAGTAACATGCACACCTATCTGATTTTTACTTTATTAAGTAAAAGCATTTTGGGTGACCTAACAGTAATTTCATAATGGACATGCTTATATTTTATGTATATGCGTTAATCTATACATTAATCTGAGTCAGATTAATTATGATTAACTATGCATTAATCAGTCCTCCAAATATATGTTAGTCTTTGTTTAGCCTTTTTCGTTTTTACTAGTTGCATAGTCTTTAATCTATTTTAAGACACTTTACGTTTTATTTACAAGGGTTTTTTTACTTTTTTTTTCTTCTTCTTTTTGGGATACCTGGGTGATAACAATTTAGCTGCGCAGCGCAAAAAGATTGCCTTTTTGAGAAGCAAAATCAAGGATAAAGAAAAGTCTCCTAAGTCTCCATCGAATCATCAGTCTCTCTCTAATCGGCTCCGGTTCTGGTCTTCTTCCGACATCCCATCCTCTCCTAATGAACCTCTTTCTTTCCCGGAATTGGGAGATTTCTAACACCTTCTCTTTAGCATTTATCTTCATTTATTTCTGACAAATATTTTAAACAACAACAACAAAGTCCCACGTGTCTTAAAAGAACACACACCCTGATAGAAACACTCAGCATGTCTTTACAATACTCTAAATACAAGCACAGATTAGTGAACATGGACTTAAATTTTCCTGTAGAAGATGAATCACTATTGCACACTGTGGATCATTTCTTCAATGCAGCACATTTTTAGGGGACCTCATGGCATACAGTTTGCGTATGTATATTGGCTGTGGTGCATGTTATAAGTGAAGTTGCTATGCGCTTCGATATTTTCTTGCAATCACATACTTGCATCGTGTCCAGTTGAAGTGTTGAACTGGTTTGCTGTTGCTATGCTTTCTACAATGTTGTAGTCCTACTAAAATACAAATCTAATATATAAGCAGTTTCAAATTCTGGAGATTTTTCCAACATTCTGTGCCACTAAATGCTAAAATGGCAGTTTTTTTAACATCTTTGTCTGCTTTTACATAGTCTAGCTTTGAATATAGAGTGGAAGCTACTGGGAAAATTATTCTCTGCAAAGTGGCTTGACGTTTGCATTCAAACCTGCTGTTCAGCAAGGTTTTACGCTTCCAGTTATGAAAATTCATCTTGAATTGAGCTAAAGTTTCAGTTTCTGCTGCTTCAGTTTTGACAGATTTTTTTGGAAGAAGAAAGTAGATTTGTTCTCTTAAGCTTGGGAATAACCTTCATCAGAGATCCGTTGCCCAGAATTCTTTACTGCATGATAGTCATGACCTGGTGGCTTCTGAAGTGAATGTGTGGGTCCAGTCCCCACTCCGTGTTAGAGAGACCTGTGCAGCACAGGCAATATTTTACGGGGAGCTCAGCAGAGAGGCCAAAATATCTCATCTCCCTTCTCACTCTGAGATCTGGCCCTCTGTGGCACAACCAGGGACACTGGCACAACAGCCTGTTGCTGCCCATTTTGGGATTTGTAGAGAACATTTGTCTCCAGAGCAATTAATAATTCTAGCATCTATGGAAGGTGTTAAGTGCATCTACAAAGTCAATTAGAAATACAGATTTGCATGCCAAGCTTTAGCCAGTAATTGCCCCTACAGGCATGCCATAAACTTCAATTCCGAGAGAAAGCGCCAGCCCTGTGCTATGGAGCCCACGCAGTCTGTGGGAGAAAACATTGTTTCTGAAGTCAGCTTCTAGGAGTCATCTAAGATGACAGTATCTTGGTCCGTTTCTCTAATACAGCTTTGCTGCTGCTCTGTGCTTTGAACTAACTGTCTGTCCATTGTCTCTGCAAGTTGTTTATTTTGACCACGGCACTCTTCTGTGTTTTCAGCATTTAGTTACTATTAGTTAAGCAAGTACTCCATAGAAATATGTAGAAAACCAGAATCTTGCATCTCATTAAGGGTGTCTCCAATAGTAAATTCTTTAAATTTTGTTCTATTTTATGTGTGCCTTAAAGCGTTACATTCTCATTACAAGAAATGAATTAACCTACCTCATTGCTAGGAAAGATGCCTTCAGCTTTCTGAATCTAAATAATATTCTATCAGGTAGTTTTTGTTGTTCTCATATTTAGATCCTAGGAATTCCACTTAAAAGTCATTGCACCAGAGCATCATAAGAGCAGCAGAGTTTTAACCTTGTAGAGTCTGAGCTCTTACCCCACAGCAAAGATCTATTAGTGTGCGGATCATGCTAAATAATTTCTAAATCAGCATTATTTCTCTTTGAATAGGAGCGTGACTACAGTCACTCTTTCCTTATTCTATTTTATTACTGAAGTAAGTGCTTATAAAATGTACCTGCAAGGAATAATGTTATGGGAATTTCACACCTCACTTATCTTTTCTGCATTCATGTCTTTGCTCCTTTTCTTCCTCCTTTCACGGTAATTGTTGCATGTATAATATCAACCCTCCCACTGGCACTAAGCAGCCCTTGTCACTCCCACACTTTACAGAGAGCACACATGATTGAAAAACTGGTGGCAGAAATTTCCTATCCCGTACCGAACTGTTTATGGAAAAGCTTGCAAAACTAGTGCCTCTGTTGTGCAGTTTCTTTGTGCCTGCTTGTCATGTTTGTATGGGCAGATAAATACAAATCTCCTAATGCTGTTTTTCATTGACTCGTATTTATTTACCTCTTTCCCCCTAAGTGCTAATGGACCTAAAGCAAAAGAGGAATTCCCATCATGGAGGCAGCAATGATAGTGTTGAAATCTCAGCAGACTCTGCAACAAAACACTGCTGTGTGGAACTGGGTCCCAGGACTTACTCGACGTCAGCTATTCATCTGCACACTTCCACCCCCATCTCCAGGCTCCAGAACAGACCAAAAGGTGCTCAGTGCATTTAATATACCAGCTGTTAGTACAAGTCAGGCTACTTCATAGTTCCTGCTTGGGTGAAACATGGCTTCTACTGGCATCCAAGCACAAAAAGAGAGCACTAGTATTTTCACTTCTACTTTATCTACTTAATGGTTTAATTGATCAGATACAGGGTTTCCTCACTCCTGTAATGTCATCAACTTGACAGACCACATTTGGATGTCAGTTCTCCCATGGTTCCCTGCCCAGTGGTTCACAGCAGTGATAAGATGGTGGCTGCTCTTCCAATGTTGTCTCTATAAAAGTCTCTTGATCACCTCAGTCTTCTACACTGCTAGAATGCATTGGAGACTGATGTGAAGGATCAACCTTCCTGGGTTTAATATTGCCTTTTAAGTTTTGTGTTCTTTTCAGGCTATAATTCAGAAGATAATCTATGTGAACAGTCCCCTGCGGTAGAGTTTGCAAGCACCAGACAGCATGGTAAGCTTGTAGCATATACGAATGCTCTAAACCTTTACATAAAGACTTGTTTCATTGCTTCCACATGAACTGTCCTGGAGCATTTTACTTAAATTAACATGATAGAATGAGATGTAGTAATGCAACACCATTTGGGGAATGTGGGTCTAAGTACTTCTGTTTTTCTACTGAGAAGCTTTTAATGGATGTTTTCCCAAAATAAATTTTCAAAAACAATGCTGACATTGAGACAAGTTCCCTTGCCCCAGCAACAGATCCTTTAATGCATGTCCAACAGATTTGTTGCTGATTTTTCCAGACAGTGTTCAATTCCTTCCTTAAGGGAGTGAATCAGCAATAAAAAAAAATTGGGGTAGGAGGGATGGATGCACAGCAGGAGCACTGGTGCAGCAGCAGCACTGCCTGCTTAGAGATTTGTGAAAGACTTAATTTGCAGGCTGGTTACCAGCTCCTTCTGAAGAAACAAACTGAGAAGGAGACAGCAACTTATTGTTGAACTTCTTCAGTATTTACATTACTTTGTTTATAGTTGCTGTAAAAGCAAAACCCAGAACATATTTCTTTGGGCAAAAAATAAGTGAGAAAAACAAGATGAATCCTGAACAACTTGACTTGAAAAATGAAAATGGTTTCTACTCTGTCTAGGCTTTGGCATACTGTGTATATTACATTGTTAATGTTTTCAAAGTGAGTTAGTTGCATGGGTCCTATTTTCAGAAGGTAAGCTATAACTGAGTCTTTTAGAGAATCAGAGGAACTTAAGATCTGTTTGTTGAATGCTTGTTTTGTGTTTTTCAGCGTCCAGGCCAAACAGTTTAGAGAGCAGTAGAAACGCTTCCAGCAGTAGTTCACCTCTCAATTTGAAAGGTAAAGCTTTTACAGCTGAGTCTTGACAAACAGGAAGTGAAATTCCGTGAAACTGTGTGCAAAATGCCATTTTCCTTCCAATTAAATTGAGAGACTGTTGTTTTGAAATTGTAATGATTATGCAATCTGAACATGGCTGTCTTGGGAATCAAAACTGCTGGCAAGAAGTATTTTTCTAAGATTGATTCTGGCAAAGGGTGGCTTTTAAGGCAGGCAGTCTAGTTTTGCTTCAATCTGCCTTGGCATCGTATCGTGGGAAGTATCAGGCCACTCTTGCACTCCTTTTACAACAACAGGTCTCTGCTGTACTTACTCTGTACACAGCTTGTGTATGGAATCAGTGCGCTCTGGAGATTTGCTTTTGCTGAAATTGTGCATCCTTGAAGGATCCCAGGTGACCTGGCACTGTGGAAAATCTGCTTTCTGCATTCCCACTGCCAGGTTCTGGCTCTCAGATCACACACAGCCAGGACTGGGACAGAGCCCTTACTATCTGTGTTATTCCTATTCTTTGGACAAGTAGTTGTGCTTGTTTAACACAGGCGCTCAAAGTATGTACTGTAAGACATTTACTAGTCCTGATTTTTCAAAGTTCTGACTGCCTTGAGTTTGGGGGTTGAAGAAAGCAAGGTCAAAAATGGCACCTAGTCTGTGTGGAAGTGGCCCTGGATGATAGAGTTCCTACCTCTGTGAGAAATCTACTGAAATGAGGGAAGAACAGTGTCTTTAATGATATTTATGCTTCTCCTCAGGTTCCTTAGATCATATCCATGGTAGAACTGAGAGTCTCAGCAGCGAAGATACGGTGCCAAGCAGAGAGGCACCAGCCTTGCTCCGAGACACCTATCCCTTTCACTCCGCTTCTGCCGTCTTAAGCCCTAGCAGCAGGCATGAGTCCTCCTCCCACAGGAATGGTTTGATCTCTTATGATATACCTCAGAAGAGTACTCCATCCCAGTCTTATGCAGGCAGGCAACGGTCTGCCTCACCTGGCAGTGAGATGGTAACTTTGGAAGAGTTCTTAGAGGAGAGCAACAGGCTGTCCCCACCAAGTGTAAGTGAATAGAGCTAGGTAGCCCCTCTCAGATGTCAAAAAACTGTTCAAAGCTGATTCAGGGGAGTGAGGGTGTAAGGAAACATGGAAAGACAAGAAGATCCTTGTTCATAGGTTTGGAACTTGCAGAGAACTATTGAATCTTGCAAAATGAATGAAACGGTTCCAACAACTAAGGCAAGATTAACTTTTGCACAGCACTCTGCTAATTTATTTTGGTGTATCAGATATGGCAAGTAAGGCAGATAATTCACTGCAAGTACTATGTATTGGACTGCTAGGGCTTTTTAATATCAAACATCAGTTCTCATCTCCAGGTACTTTTATTTGTGAACTGGTAAGTTTTCTGTGTAATTTTCAGCTGCTAAATCTGTAATTAGAAATGAAACCTAACAGTAGTTTTCAACTGAAGTGCAAAATATGCAGTTGTTAAAACCATCTCCTAATCTGAAAATATTATCAGTGCATTTGAGAGAGAATATTTTTCTGACTGAAGGAAGTTCTCAATGCTTTCACCATGCTGCATGTTTGTGTGCTGACTGGCACGGTTCAATGACTGCAGGAATATGCCGCATGCTGAAGTGCTTTGTCAGAAGTGAAATGTTTGTTTTCTAGATGGCATTTGTCTTTTACTGCTCAGACATGCTGTACAGTAGTGAGGCGGTGCAGTATTGAGCATGTTAATGTCTTAAGAACAATTCACTGATAGTGTAAGTGAAGAGACGTTTCTGTTTCATGAATGCCTTGGTAAGAGTATTTAAATCAACAGAGCTGTACCATTTTATTGCATCAGTAAATTCTGGTCCTTGAATTTTCAGAGCAATATTTAAATATACCTCCTATTCCCTTATTATCCTAAATACATTTCTTAGCTTTTAGAGGTGTTTAAAATTTGATATTTTTTTTTCTCTGTAAGTACCTGATCATGTCTCCATTTTCATTCTTTCTGTCATCCTTGTTCCTTTTCAGCGTCGGCGCAGTTTAAATGAGAGTGAAATGATTTCATTGCACCAATTTCTGTTAGAAGCTGATGCACTGTATCCCTCTTGCTACTCCCTATGTCCTTCCCTCCGTCAGGAACCTTCGCAGTCACTTGAATCAGTCCTCAGTCATTCATGTCCTGACAGCGTGAGGCACAGAACAGGCAGGCGAAATAGGAGATCTACTTCACTGTATATCCCCAGGGTATCCGTTGTTCTTGCTATGAAGGCAACAGCTCCCAACTTACCACAGCTTTTGCTAGCATATTAATACCTATAGCAGCATACTGTAACTCTTAGCTGTTATTTTAAAGGCTGCCAGATCACTTGCATTAATTGCTCTTAAGGTATTTCCAGTGCTTGTTCATAAACATGCGTGTTTTTGGAGGACTAGTCATTCTGTAATGTTAATGTGCGTAATAGAAGCTTAAGGTGAAGTTAAAAATAACCCTAACGTTTTAACATTTAGTTGAGCATAGAAATCTTCCCACTGCACTATTACCATTGATGGTATTCACTTCCAGCAAACGAGTTTTCTGACTGGAAGAAATGTTTGGAGCGCTAGTGAAATGAATATATTAAGCTTTAACATACTCCCTAGAGAAGAGTAAAGAAGTAAATTCCATGAGCTTGTTTCAGCACGTTTTTCATGAAGAAAGCATGTCCCTTAACTATTCTGAGTATGCCTCGTACTAATTGTCCAATGGCAGCTGATCAAATACCACCATCTTTGGATTGCATGGGCCATCCCCATGAAATATTCATTGTATATTTTCTTTTACTGCCAGGTTAATTGTCTGACTTGAAATTTGCAAGTTAATTGTAGACAAGCAATAATTTCTCCATTTTTGTAATGATTCTGTGTACATTTCGTTATATTGTACACACAGCTTTTAACGTGTAGTATATTGACTGGGAGAGGTGACGGGAATCAATGAAGAAGCAATGAAACTTTCTTGTAATGCTAGCACATCTCCCCAGGGTATACTCTCCTTTTATATCTCTGAAGTTACAGTAGAGTGTTATCCAGATGAACTGTATTCTGGAAGATGACAGACCATCATTGATATCTGCTGATACCAGTGGCTGTCATTAATATGATATTCATATTACAGTGACAGTGGCTGCTGTGAAAGGAAGCAAAAGAGCTGCTGCCCTGGTTGCAAGTGAGATGAAACTTTTTAAATTTAAGACAATTAGTCTGGCAAACAAGGCTGTCATGATCTAATTATGATGAGCATGTTACTCCTTGGTTTGGATTTATACCCATTGTAAACATTTATATCTTTTGTTCCCCTCTTTAAATATAAAATCTATGGTTGTATTTGGGTTGAATTAGTTGGGAAGGAAGATCATCTGAACACAAAATTCTGCATGATTCTTTAAACAAAAAGTGGTGTCATTAATGTGGCATGTGCATATTTTCTCACAGCAGGACACCTCCAGTAACAAAGATGACTTGCTCAGCGATTATTTTAGGAAAGCAAATGAGCCTTCAACTACTGGGAACCTGCTGGTTCAGCCATCCAGAAAGGAGGCTGCTAAGATGCCCACTAGTCTTGTTGCTGCAACTGTAAAGATGACCACCACCAATGAAGAAGGAAGAACAGCTAAGCCTGGAAATTACATGAAGCCAAACCTCAGACAAGTGGAACCTGAGCCTCTGGCAAACTCCCAGGGGTCCCTTAAGCTTCCTCACACACCACAGCACCAGCCTGCCAGCGGGATGCGGCAGATGGCACAGCCTCAGCAGCCTGGAACAGTGAGCAGGAGGAGTACATCGCTGAGCAGGGCATTTAGCTTAGCCTCTGCAGACCTCCTCAGAGCCACCGGCCCAGAGACATACAGGCAGGAGAGCCCTCAGAAGTCAGCAGCAGACCTGCATGGGGGCAAGGACGCTGTCAGTCAAACCACTAGGGCTTCTGTGCCAACCAGCTCCCAGGCAACCTTAAGAGAGAGGCCACAGTCTGCAAAGGTGGCAGGTTCCTTGCAAGGTGTCGATTCCCGCTGTCGGCAGCTTGACACAAGGCGCCTTTCCCTGGCCCCACCACAGGATGAGAGGCCGCTTTCCTTCCATCAGTTCTCTGCCTCACCCACTGCATCCACCAGCAATCTGAACACGCAGCAACAGGAGCGTGTGAACCCTGGGCAACACTACTCACCCACATCACACACTCTCTCTAAAGTCAAACCCAAGCCAGCCCCTCGTACTGGGGAGGTGGCCACAGTGGCCCCTGCCAGAGCTGTTTCCAGCAGGACTGAGGGAAATACTTCCCTAGGACAAGGCCAGGGAGATGCCCTACTTACCAAGTGCCAGGGTAAGCTGCCAGAAGGCAGTGCTGGGGCTATGGAGGAGCCTGTGAGAGGAAGCAGCTCCAACAGTACTCCTGGGTCTCCGGACCCCCAGGGGGATCAGCAGACAGTTTGGTATGAGTATGGGTGTGTGTAACCCACGGATGCAGTAGTACGTGTGTTTGGCATTGCTGATGTCCTGGTAGCATTTGGCTAGACACTGTGCCAAGTCTTAAAAGTCATCACCTGCATGCTGCTCTGACTGTTCTCCGGGCACTGTTTTCTAGTTGGACAAAGTATGATTAAGAGAAGCAAGGAGCAAAACCCCAGCCCTTCTTTTGACACTGTTGTGCCTGAAACAAAGTGGAAGCCTGACCTAATCTCACAGCAGGCTTGGCACCTGATTCTCACAGGTGCTGAGCATTCCCCACACCAGGAGAAGCTTAGCAGGGTCCTCTGTCATCGCTGCACTGTGCACCCCTTCTACCTGCATTAAAGAAGAGTTTCACAGGTCACGTGTGTGTGCTGAACCCAGCCCCACCATTGATAAGTAACTTAACCATAGTGAAAAGTTCATGTAAAAGCCAAACTTCTCCCGGAAAAACAGAACCAGACACTTGGCTTTAAGTAGCTTGAAGAGAAAGCTGAAGAGCCAAAGTGTGTGGCTTCAGCCATGGATCTGTTAAAATCAATTTTTCTCTCCACAGCCACATTTTATAGAGGTAAACTTGTGTAGACTGTGTAGACTTCAAGGGTTCTTAACCTTCCCCGCTGGGACTGTGTGAGCACAGAGAGGTCAGTGTAATTACTCCACTGCCTTCACTATAGCTGCAGCTCAGTGGAACCTTGACTCTGCAAGCCAAGTGGTGCTGCCTTTTGAAACTTGTTTTATACAAACACTGGAACTAATGCAGCCTTTCAGGGTAGATGCCATTTCAATTGCAAAGGTGGCATCTCATGTACAAAAGTGTCTTGTAAGTATGTATATAAGAAGCTCAAGTATTGTATAGGAATGCTGTGTAAATTGTATTATTGCATCCTCGTGTGCGTGACAGCCCACATCCTAAGCTATATGTGGGATTTTGTCTCTTAGAAATCCTTGGTTATGTCTCCAAGAACTTTGCTCAGTATAGAAAGCAAAATAATTTTGTATACATGTGAGAGAAATATACTTTTAAAAATCTATTTATGTGCAAAGAAGTTCCTTGTATGTTTCTGTCCAGAGTGTCATGAGCTGCTTATGTATATATGATCAAATGCTTATCTTTAATTCTATTTCATGTTTGTAAAGCTGTTTTTCTTGCAATAGACTAAATCCTTAAAAAAAAAACTTGTTTTGCTGGTTCTGATTTAACCTAGTAAAAGCTAAAACTGATTCAGTTGAGGATGTTTTTGTTATCTAGTATGTAGTAATCCCATTTTGGAAACTACAAAATTGTTTATAATAAAGATTAAAATAAAATAAATGGATGTTGTACTTGTTTTTTTTCCTTGGGGAAAAAAAACCCCATGATTTATGGTGCTGGATGGAGATCTGTCTGCAATAGCTTTGTGTAAGCCTCAGTATTGATTTGCATCTCTGTGTGACAGAGCTGCATTTGGTTTTATATATTGCCACAGAAGGCATATCAGAAATCTTTCCATTTGATTGTAACCTTCTTACTGAAGACTTTAGTAGGATTAATCATGCAAATTAAGTGACTTCCAGGTCACTGTAGAATCAGACTGTTAGATTTTTTTATGCTTCTCTGACCACTTCAGACAATGCCAAGCATGCTGTCAATTTTGACCAAGCGTGCAAGTTGTACAATCTGTTTCATGCTTAACTCTCAGGCTGTCTTACAAAAGTGAGAAATTATTCATCTTTGAACATGAAGAGAATTGTCAAAGAAATTTTCTGCCTTCTCTGCTATTTTAATTGCAAACCATAGTTTTGCAACAATTTTAAAATTATGTGTTATACAACAATCTTGGAACATAATGATTGTTTTTGATAAACTGAAATTCTTCTTCCAGAAATTCCCTCTGAACGTTGATTCTTGGCCAGATCACTAAAGGTGAAAGACAGGTGTTTCTTCCTTGTTTCAGCTCCTTTTTGGAGGCATGTGCTCAATTGCCCTGCTGGCTGGACTGCTGAGGAATTGATCTGTGAGTTGTCAGTTACTGTAGATCTGCTTTTGCTAGAAATACCTGCCCAGTCACTTACACCTTAGTTGTCATTTTCTGAGTTATTTACAATTATTTACTTTCTCAGTTCTAGTGAGTTTAAATAAAAATGTACTTAACATAGTACCTTTCAAGTATCAGATAATTTTAAATACAGACATTGTAGCGTGGAACAACTGTTGAAGCACACAATGCTGTGGCAGTTGGGCCTTCCTGAGAACATAAAGGGAAGTTTTGGTATAGGTGCCTGTCCTGCCACAGCAGGTGCAGTCATTTTGCAGCCTGCTCAATTAATGAATTGTTTTCAAGTCTTCTTTGGTAGACACAATGGCTCCCAGGTTGTCGTGCTCCTGCCGTGTGCTGCACCAGCAGGTAGGAAACGGGGTGGGTGGGAGAACAAGGCCTGCCCACAGCTAAGGTGCTACTACTCTTTGCCTTTCTGGGGTGCCCAGAGCAGCCATTGGTAGGATAAATGGGTGTTTTGGTATGTCAAAGCTAACCTGGGAGAGAAGTCAATTGTGTTGTGAGAGAGAGAGTAATCGGCAAATCCTCCTGCCTTTGTGCTCTGTGGAGCTGGGCAGGTAGAGGTCCTGTGAGGCGCCGGCTTGCGCGAGATGGCAGGAGCTGCCGGGAGAGGTTTTTCTGTGAGTGAAAAGTGAAGGGGGCAGAGCTGCCAGGCCTTTCAGACTTCTTGATTCCTTCCAAGAAGAAAAGAGGAACTGTGATGAAAGAGCAACTGTTTTGATTTGCACAACTTCGAAGGCTGCTGAGACCCGCCGTGCGTGGGCAGGCGGCCGGGCCCGGCCATTGGGAGTGCCGGCAGCAAGCTGGCGAGCCGGTGGCTGCAGCCGTACACTGGTAAGTGTTGAGCACCAGGGAGAAGGGACATCTCTCTGTAGGAGCCCTAGGCTTCAGCACGCTGGCTTTTCCCAGCTCTGCATGGCAAAGGGCTGTAGGATGCTGATATTTACTGACAGGGTGGGAAGCGTGTGCTCTCTGAAGATTGCTAATTATGTGTGCTAAATAGTGCTGTGAATGGTTCTGGACGTAACGCTTCAAGCAGCATCCAATAATGGAGTGTCTCAGTTTGTATACGTGGCTCATTAAATCTCTAGGTCAAGTTTTCTATTAAGGAACAGATTTTTGTAAGGGGATCCTATCCCAAGGAGGCGGCCAAGTTGCCGGTAGGTTTCTGAGAATGCCAAGGGGCTGTGCCTTTGGCAACACCCGCTCCCTCCAGCATGCTCACACTCTGAAGTACGTGAAGCTGTTTGACACAAGGAAACAGATTTTGCTTAAAATTGCACGCACTGCAGGACAATGATATTTGCTTGAAGTAAAAGAAATGGCTGCCGTGGAAATTGCTTCTAGGGAGTTGCATGCTCTGCCGCAACAAGAGTATCTCCTTACCAAGAAATCTGAAGCCCAGATTCTTTACAGAGACACTGAGTCATGGAAACCTTTTTCCTATTAGATATTCTTCAACCGTTCCTCAAACTTGGGAGCTGATTGTGAAGTGAACAGACCTTTTCTGATTTCAGTTGAGTTCAGAACATAAAATCTCCAGAAGAAGAATAATTGAGAAATAGAATTTACTTTTTTCTGTAACAAGGTAAGTTTCAAGTGTAAGTGCATTGTAAAAATGGCTAGTACTTAGCTTAGAAAAATGATGCAATCAAGGAACACCATGTGGTTGGAAATTATTTCTCATCATCCAGATGTTTGGGGCATATAAGATGTTCAGCCACAGGTAAATGACTTTAAGACAGAACATAGAAGAAATGCTACGGAAATCATTAGTTCATGTGAAATGACTACAACCTGGATGTTAAATTGTTAAATGGATGTAAAGAGATCAACACAATTTTTTTTTTTTTTTTTAAACATCTACCTAGCTGTGCTGAGAGCATTGGAATTGTGGTTTTGCATTTTTAGATGAAAGGGAGGGGGGGAAAAATCAGTTGTGCTAAGCTTCACCAAAAAATTTTATCCTAACAATTGTTTCTCTGCCCATCAGAGTCATGGAATATCAGATCCTGGCAGCACTGGAGATGTTCAAGGCAAGGTGGAAAACTTGAGAATGTTTTTACAAGTGGCAAGTACCAGGCAGAGTTAACCTGACCTAACAGCGCAGAGTGAAATAGTTCAGTTACTAAAAATAACAAATGAAGTTATAGTTATGAAGGGTTGCTAGACTGGAGAAATAGACTGGGCTGTGAAGGTGTATCTTGAAAGCTGGTACTACAGGCTGCCATAAGAACTAAGAATGGCATCAGCTGGAAAGTGGTGAAAAAAATTACGATTTAAGAGAGTACCTACAGGAGTTTAAGGTGACTGGGAGAAGCTATGGCAAGTTTTGCAAAACTAAATGGTGTTTTTCCAGTCACAAGGATTTCTTCAAAAGTATGAAGAGAACAGTAGACAACAGAGAGCTGCTGTTTAAAAGCTCCTCAAATGGGAAAGTCCTTTAAAAGGCTAACTTGGGTCCTAAAGACAGTGAAATCTGAGTTGAAGTGTGACACAAAGTTGAGGTTAGTTCAGATTTGGCGGATTGTGAAGAATCCCATTAAAGAGTAACATGGATGAGTGGGCACCCCAATGCCAGACTACCTGTGCTTACCCCTGCTGAAGCCACAGAAGGGACAGTTTATTGCATGATGGGGGCTAGTGGTGGGGGAGCGAAATTGTTTTTTACTGACAACAGGACAAGGAAAATGTGGTTATTCCACAGAAACTAGAAGCCTAAAATGTGTCCAAAACAAAACACAGAATGGCATGGAAACTAATGTCAGCACTCTATCATTCCCAGATGCTGTTCTAATCAGCTCTAGTTGAAATACTTGCACGTTTTTAACCAAAGATTATCATAACTGAGGATTATGTAGCTCTGATGGTGAGGCTATGCCAAAGTACATGATGTGTGTGTTGCATACCAGAATGAGGAAGAGCAATAGATCTAAGCGTTGGCATTAACCTGTGAAAAGCATGTATTGCACAAAGGGAAAACTCTTCAGTGTCACCCTATGGTGTGATCTGAAAGTTATGCTGAAGGAGAGAGTGCTTAGGAAGGGAAAAATGAAGCTATTGGTGAGACTCATTGTACCAGGCTCTTATGGAATCAAATAGATTAATATAGTGGTTTAATGCTTTTGATTTATGGTATGAGATAGTTTATGGGAGAGCTAAATGGCCTCTGCTTTAAGAAAACATCATCAGGTAAAATGTAAGAGGGTCCCCCTCCTCTCCAACATCCCTCTCCAACATCAGGTGCTGGCTGCCTTTGGTTTCAGGATGGAGGTGGGCTATACCACACTAGGAACAGTGGGCAGCTTCTTCATGTGCAAATCCCTGAAATCTGCAAGTTAAAGATCACCTCACTTGCTTTTTCAGTAGTTGACATGCTCTGGAGGTGAGAGACACATTAATGGCAAGTAAAGCATAGTTTGTGTTTGGGAACATACTGCTAAGGAAGAACATGAGAGTTTGAGAAGGATATTCCAGCTGGAGAAAGCACAACTCCCCAGTGGTCTGCTGAGACATCTCTAGAGACTTGCATGGGAGGGGAGATTTCTGCAAGAAGTAAGAGGGAAACTTATGTCTGTGAAGGACCGAAGTGAGTTTTTTGTAGTGCTTCTAGTCTGATTGTTTTACCATTCGGCAGGGTATTTCGAAGGTTATGGGATGTGGAAGTCTGTGTTCCCTTGCTGCTTTAAATATCTCTGACCAAAATTACCCCATTCTTCTTAAACCCTTGGAAAATGCTTCTCTGCACCTATGCAAGAAGATTTTTTTTTTCTAGTTATCTAAAACTTGGAATTTGCATGTGTGTGCACTGTGGGCCCATAAAATACCTAATCCATGGATGTGTGTGTTTCAGAGGCGCTGGTTACCTGGTAATATTCGGCTGCAGCATCTCAACCTTCTACAGAGATGGAAAACTCCCAATGAGTTTGAGAGTGCTCCTGTAGGACCCTTTTGGCTATTTGTGAGTGAAAGTAGAAGAAGCGCTGAGAATCGGGGAAATGTCTATGAAAGGAAAATCTTGGGAACTTTTATTAGAACTGCAATCCTCTAAACAAGGATTGCTTGTTCATAGCAGTGCAAAAGCCTGCCAGAGTTCAAGGAGCATCTGGACAACACTCTTAGTCATATGGTTTAGTGTTAGGTAGTCCTGCGAGGAGCAAGGAGTTGGGCTTGATTATTCTTATGGTTCACTTCCAACCCAAGATATTCTATGATTCTGTGAAAAAGCAAATGGAGAAAGCAGGCAGGCACAAGCTGTGTGGGATAGACCCTGTATTGATTTAGTTGGGATTTAACTAAAATTAAGCTAAGGTTGGTAACCGTCAATTTCCTCAGTCTCTTGAGCTTGCTCACAGCTTTTTTAGTCCTTAAGTAAATGAAACAAAGGGGTAGAATGCTTTAAAGACCTGTGTTAACACCATTGTGTAAGCAGGACTGTACAGCTTGTGTACTCTATTTCCATTAGATCTCCCAGCTATCTGGTAAAGTTGTTCCTCCTGCATGTAGACTAGTTTTAGATCAGTTAGGGCACAAAAGGTTTACATCAGCATCCGATGAGGGCACCAGTATGTACATTCCAGAATACAGCTTTGGTACCTTCCTTAACACGAGGATATCTCTGCTGTTGCTACTTTCTCTTATGTTTCCACATAGTAGTATCTTGCTCCTGTATAGCTGAGGCTTAAAGGAGGTGGGTAATGTATGTTTGATGGGGAACAATATATTTTTAATGTTTTAGTATGGCCCTAAACTCACTTCTTCCAAGAACAACTGCATGGTGTGTTAGCAGAAAACTCTTTGCATGAAATTTGCAAACAAAGGAGCCTTCTTGCTAGATTCTGTCCTACAGCTCAGAAAGTGCAACTAGCTACCACAGTCTGGCCAAGCCCACTTTATCTTCAGCAGCTTTCCTTTCTTCATGACTTCTCTCCAGCACTAGTGACCCTTCTGTTCCTCAGGCCAGAGTGTTATCTTTAACTGTTTCCTACCCTGGAGTTCACTTTTTGTACCCTATTTACCTCCAGATCTAGTTCCAGTTTTCACTACTCTTTCCATGCCTGCTTCCATTGCTAAAGGTTTTAGTCATCTATCAGCCAGCTGTCACATTTTTGCCATTTTTTCTTGCTATTGTCATGTCTTTGTACCTCTCTACCATTGCCAGACTCTATGTTAGGCAGTCACATTCTCAAATCTTGAGGTCAGTTTGTAGTCCTGATCTCAGCATCTGTTCTCAGTGCTTTCTGATGCTCCTTAGCTCTTCATCCACTGTTGTCTCAAACATTCCCCACACTCCTTTGCCTCATCCTTGCTCATCCTGCTTGAACATTTTGCCCAAATACACCAGTGCCCTCAGTTCAAGGGGCCTTTCCTCCCTCACATCCCTCCATAGTGACAGTAGGCATAGTGACACAGTGACATAGGCACTCTCACTGTGTCTCTTCCCTGTATCTGCCTTTAGCTCATTTGTATTGCTCCAGTTTGCTCCGTGTTTGTGACAAGTGATGGCCAAGCCTTGAAATACACCATGTGCTGCAAACCACTGCGGGTAGTTGTGGTGCAGAAGATGCACGTTTGCATGAAGTCTAGAGCCAGTCTTGTTTTCAAATTTCAAAATCTACTTATTGAGATGTCTTTCAAACATTTATTCATCACAGTAAATACAGAATTCTACTATCTGTAGCAGGATTTTAATGCAAGATCTCACAACAGTTTCTACGCTTGTTTGTTACATGTTTTAGGACCAGGAGATATCTTTGATGGTTAAAGATCTGTGAGGATTTGTTATCCCTTAAAAATACTAATAGGATGATAGATATGTTAAAGAAGGTCCGTATCACTTTTTGCATATTGAGGCAATAGTGTTTCTGTTTAGCCCTAAGTATTTTTAACAATAAGAGTTTCCACATCATTTTCATTGTTTTAGAATTTCCTTCCTTGCTTATTTTGGCTTCTTTAATTGAAAAAAACTTGAGTTCCTGAAGACCAGTCATACTACACACATGCAGCTCCCATGAACACAGATCCTTTTCCTTGTTTATTTAACCAGCCATATCAATGGTAGCAGAGTCCCATTTGGCAGATCCTGAATTCCCTTCAGTCTCCCACCCTGTCCTATACAAACACGTGCTTGTTTTCTTCTTATGTAATCAGGCAAATGAATAAAAACTGATACTAACAAGACTTTATTGGATCAAATTTCACCCATATAAAGTTTTGTAACTAAAATCAAAAGAAGTGTTCCCTTCATGTGTTAAACTCTTAACAGGCTGTATCTGTTTAACAGACAGTGTCTATTGGGAAAAGGAGAGTATACTTACAAGCGAATCTAAAACTGGAAGTGAGAAGAAAAGCAAAAAGTGAACTAACTCAGTCTATTGTTTTTAGCACGATGTCTTTGTAGCAATGTTTTATGGGAAATGCCAGTATCTGGAGAACTATGTACATTTGTACTTTGACTGACCGTCTACTGCAGTTACTGAAGACCAGGGGCTTTTTTGCCCTTGAAGCATTGATTCAAGGACATTTAGACCCCGTCTTCCCCACTGCATTGGGGCACTGGCGTATGGACCACCTTATGACGATGGTTCTTCTCAAACTAAAATTCCCAGATCCATGTTAATAGGGGGAAGAACAGCAGCCAGGAGTTCAAGTCCACATGGCTATCCATTTTGAAGAACTTCAGTTACCTGAGACCAACCTTCTTTTCCATATCTGAATGGAAGTTCACGCATGCATTCATAGTTGGTCCAGCTGGTTACTCCCAACACATCCACAATCATCCATGGGTCCTTCACACAACCAGCAGTTGCAAGGCCACACATCAAAGCCAGTGTCTCTTTAGTGGCATAATAGCTGGGGAAAGGATGAATTCAGTCTGTTGTTCTGCAGATAGCAAGAACAGAGATATTCTAGCCTGGACTCTGGAGTAGCTGTGATGACTACAAATGGTTTCACTACCCCTGCCTGCTAGATTTTGATTTTTAGAATTTGAAAAATTTGTATTTATTCTGATAGACTTTGCATCGAAATTTGTGCATTCTCAACTTTGTGTCTGTGTCTTTGTTTCTGTAAATAGAAACCGGTAGAGCTCCTGGACGGCTGTGTAATACTCATATCTCCTCACTCTTCACTCTGTAAGACTGAGGCCTTTCTCCCCTTATAGGCAAAGGGGAGAACCAGCTACCTGCAGCTGTACCACAGGGGCTCACTCTAGGACAAGCTAACTGACCCTCTACAGGTCCTTAATCCTCTGCAGACATCTGCTAATCCGCATGTAGACACCATACAGTATTAGTAGTATCCCAAGTTCAGCCACATGAAGCCCATTTCTGGTGTGCAAAATGAAGCGTCTGTGTTGGATGTTTGCAGTCTAGGTGTGAAAGATGGCTAAATTACACTTTCAGTGTAAATGAAACATGTTCCCAGCCTCAGGAAGAAACTGGAGAGGTATATACTCTGGCAAAAAAAACCCTTTGGGGATGGCTTGCTGTCCACACCCACTTTACTGAGTCTCTGCTGTCCTTCCAAGTTCCTACCTCTGCTGAGGTGGGAAGAAGTCGGAAATTATGAGCACTTCTGAATTTACATTTTGAGGGAGCTTGGGAAACACCAGCATGGTGAGGACAGAGACAGAATTTCCTGCTGGTTATGAGGTGTGGACATGTTCCTGTGACGAGCTAAGATGGTCTCAGACTTTGTCACCATGCTGAGCTTTAATTTGTGGCAGAAGATCCCCAGTTTTTCTGAGTTCTCAATCTTTTTTCCACCTACCAGAAAGTAGCTGCTGAAGGTGCCAGCTGAGAGCCAGTTTGGTAACCTCTGAGCGAGGAGAGAGATTATACCTGCTGAAGGTACATGCTCTCACAAGGAATATCCCTGGAAAGGGATAAGGTAAGTTGAATTATGAAAGCATCAGTACCCCAAGCTAAATTACCTGGCCTCAGATTGCATTTCTAGCCCTGCAGAGCCTGGCTGATACCCGGCCAGAGTTGTGCTAGCCAATGTGAGGTAGAGCTGAGGCACTAACCCACCAAGTCAGCTGAAAGGCACTGCTCACTGGCAGTGGAGGCTGCAAAAGGAGTCCCCTGCATGTCCTGACTCTGTCTCTTCCTCTGTGGGGCATGATGGTGAATGGGATAAAAGTCTGGTCAACAGACATTACTAACAGAAATGAAAGTCTTTAAAATAGTTAAGGATTAGGTACATCTTCAGAGTAACTGTTTGAAGGATGGAAGCTCCCAAATAGCCAGCATCACATGTGAGAGACCTCAGGAGGATAATCAAGGTGCTGCTTGTGGGTGACCCCAGCCACAGGCCTCACATATTGTCATGATATCGGCAGCACTTCTTCAAGCCAGTGCTTTCTATCGGTGCCAGCTTTGTCAAAGCCCTGTCATGCTGCTGGCAGAGCACTGATGCACATGGTGCTCTGCTTAGTGAGCACTTTGGCTCTTCTTTCTTTCGTTTCTTTAGGATATGAGCTTGGTGCTTGTCTGTTGGCTTGGAAGACAGAGCTGAGCTCTGGGTCCTCTGCTGAGTCTGGAGGGATGGGAACCCTGCAGGCTCTGAAGGGAAGCTGGGAAATCCCATGAAGTCAGACACTGAGAGGGAAGAGAGCAGGCCTAACCTGACAACTGCCTGCACAGTGGCAAGGACAGAGACCTGAAGTTTCTTCTGGAGGTAAAACGGTGGCCTGGGTGATTGAGCTTATTTGTGAGATGTGTGTTAGACAATGGCATTTTCCACTGGGAAGTCTTGAAGCCAAGCTCACCACTTGGGACATATTCTGGGCACAAATTCTAGGACATTGGTCCATGCATCTTCCCAAAGCACCTGGAGTGCAGATCTGAGGACTGTGCATGTGCCCAGCAGAGTGAAAACTGAGACCTGTGGAAAAGGTTAAAAATAATATATGATGCAGTGCAGACTGTGACAAGAACAAAACCAAGAGAAAATAGGAGGAGAACAGATAGATAAAGCAAGATGCCTAGGCTGCAGTGAAATCTGCAGCAGTGTTCCCTCTTGCACTGGCAGCTGAAACAAGTGATGCCTTGTGTTGCATAGCCACCCCTCAGTGCAGTGTAAGAGCTGGACCTGCAAGGGCTCTAGAGATGGTACCAGGACGGAAGAAAGAGCAGTAGCAAGTCCTTGTTTCTCAGCTACACAAAATGGGAATGTGCATGTGGATTATCACTGCAAAAGAGAGATGTTATTTATTTTCCTCCTATCCTCGCAAAAATGGGTGCTCGAAACGATTTAAATCAAACTTCATAGGAAAGTTGACCCTTATAGGCAAAGCACAGATCAGGTAATTGGAATTAAACAGAGCCAACACTGCCAGAAAAGGCCTCCACTGGAATACGCTTAGAGAGGGATGCCAACTACTGGAAACGAGATCGTCATGAGTGAGCAGAGGTCTGGAAAACGTGGTCTGTGAAGAAGGCTGAAAAAATGGGGTTGTTTAGTCTACAAAAGAAAAGTCTAAGAGGGACAGCATGATTAATCCTCAGAAATTTAAATTATTAACATTGAGAAAGGTAGCAATAGACTGTTTTTCATGTCCATTTACAGAAGGACAAGAAAAAAATAAATTAATTGGAAACATGGAAGATTAAGATTTTTATATTAGTGCACGATTTTAAGATCAAGCCTAGCCAGGGGATAGAGACATTGCCAGACGAGAGGCAGAGTCTTCCTCAATGGCAATTTAAGAAGCTAAAACTCTGGAGGAGGTAGCTTTCCTTATTGGGCCTTAGAATAAGGAGATGGTCTAGATGACCTCCTTCCTGCTGCATTTCTGTGGCATCTGTGACATTTATAGCACGAGTTTAGCTCCATTCTTTTTGAAGCTTGCTGTTTCTGGTTCTGACACATGCAAGCCAGGGACTATTTGATTCAGCAGAGTTACTTAATCATCACACACATTAAAATGGTTTGACCAAAGCAAGCAAAAAGCAGGAATTGCCACTTGCACCGAATGATAGCTATTTGTCAGCTTTAATAGCTGCTGTATAATTCATGGAGGTAAAAGGCTACAAAAACTGTCATTTCTTTTCATTTTCAGAGTTTTCAATACAGCCCAACATGCAGTTGCTGAGTGTGTGTCATGGAGGCTGGGTCTGCAACAGACCGTGTTGTGCCCCCTTGGAAGTGATGAAAGCAGGTGACCCAAGCCACCAAATCCCTTTATTTTAGTGATCTGCTTTATAGCATCTGCATGCTGAGACAAGAAAAATAGAATGGCTGGATTAACGAAAAGCAAATTGGGATTTTTCTGGAGTTTATTTTGCTTTGTAATTTTTTGAAAAGGAGGTTTGTGAAAGTGACTGTTTCTGCTCCACCTGCAAGGCCTGATTTACCAGCTGCACTGGTCAAGTGCTGCCTTTTTAGCACACTCTGATAGACATATATTGTGTCTGATGACCAAGGCTCTGGCTCTGCTTTCTGGATATTCTGGCCATGCGTGTCTAACATCTAACACATCTTTGAGCATGTTTGCAGTTCAGCATGACAGAGAATTGCAGCCAAGGTGGGAACTAGGAAAGAGATACTGCCCACAATGTTTCTTCCACCAGTGACTCTGCTTTTACTGGCACCCAAAGGGGTAATCACTGTCTGTGGGTCTTTTCAGGACTTGTTCACCATCTGCAGCCTGGACCCTGAAGGAAGTGGAAATGCTTTCCCTACAACCACCAGCAAGACCTGGATACCAAAGTGATCTTTGTCCCTGGCAGACTCTCGGGAAAGGCAAGTAGTCCAATATAATGCCCTGTTGTTTCTTATTGAAGAGTAGTGCACATATTGCCAAGGAAGTAACTGCACTTCATTTTCTTAATATAATCTTTTATAAATTCTTTAAATCTAGTAAAAGAGCTGTGATATCCAAGGGTACATAATTGTGGATTAAAAGGCACTGGAACAAATGTTTTACTTTGCTTCCTGAAAGATCCTAGTCTGTGTGATTTTTCTTAATATATGTATTCTTATATATGTATATAAAAATACATATAAATACTAAATAATAAATAAGTACTAAATAAAAAAACAAAACAGAGGAGTAGCCCTGATAAATTTGATACCAACCCTTCATATTCTTTAATATTGCACATGGTGTTCAGCCTCCGGCTGTGCTCCTGGGAGCCTGTGCCTTGCCTGTTCACCCAGGTATGCTGTCTGCGTGTTTGCCATCCACCGAGCAGCACAGTGAGCCTGCAAAGGACCATTCTGTGCTTTTTGTAGCCTTTTCTGGCCAAGGTTAAGGATTTTCTATTTTTTCTGCTGCATCCCTCCTCAGAAAATCAGAGAGGTCCCTTAATCTTGCAGATAATTTTAGATCTCTGATCTGCCAGAGGCCCTGGCAGAGGAAGGGCTCTGCCATCTGGTAGCCTGTCGTACCTGAACAGCCCTTTGCCTGTGTTTGGAATGAGGAGTTATTTTTTATGCAAGTTCTGACGTTAGCCATGGGTACTCCTGGAGTATTTCCAAGTTTTGTAAATGTCGTTGTGTCTTCTCCCTGTTTTTTTTTCCTATTTTGTTTCTGTGCTTATGTCACTCCGCTTTCCACCAGGTTGGAAATGGAGAACATGTCTCGGAGTACCCTGCACAAGAGTCCTATTTCCAAACTTGCTGTCTCTGGCTGCCCTTGGAGCACTGTAGCCCCATTACACTGAGCAGATGGGAGCTCTCATTAGGTGCTGCACTGAGCGTGCAGTGTCACTGGTGTCCCTACAGCAGCACGGCAGAGCACTGCATCAGGTGAGTTACGTACCGGTTCAGAGCCTGAACTGGTAACATCTTTTGTTTCCAGCTTCAGTGGTGTAATTCGTACCTATTTGGTTTTTTAAGAGTAGTGCATTTCAGTTTGAATGACAGACACTTTAATACATATCCCATGGGTCAGCTTTCATCCCTGCGGGAATCAGAGCACTGGCGTGAATTAGCAGGAGGTCAGCTTTTACATCTGCTACAGTCTTCCTGAATGACCTTGCACAAGCCCTTTGATCTGTTTATGCCTCAGTCTGTCTTACTGTGTAGACGAGAGAGGAAGGAACCCTCCCGTCACAGCCGTCGCTCTTGCACAGTCAGAGAAGATGCTCCCTTGTGCAGAGATGAGCTTCTGCTGTGTTTGGACATAATGAAGGTCTGATCTCAGCAAGCTCTAGAAACAACTTACTGTAAATAATACTAATAGCAACGCTAACACTCTGTATACTTTGTAATATGCCTGCATGAGGCAACGTCTGTGTGTGTTTAGATGAGCTGTAAGCAGCAGTATTTGGGCTTTGCACCAGCTGCTGTGATCATAGTGCAGTTATCTGCTGGTTGGTATCTGTGATGGTAGGTATTGGGTGTGAACACCGCTCTCTGTGCATTGCAATCTCCATATTTAATGTCTGCTTTTGGCACTCTCATCTCTTTCCTTTATGAATGAGTGGGTGAGGGAGGAGAGGGCTGGGCTGGGCTGACTCCTTTGCAGTTGAACCAGAAAGAGCACAGGGGCTGAAACAATCTCCTCCTCCTTCCCTGTGCTGTTTCACCGACAGCCTTGCTCACAGCTGGGAGGAGGACAGCCTCACCAGCAGCCTGAGCAGGAGCTGGGAGAAGGGAAGTTTCATGCTCTTCACACTGCAGGGAAAACCTCTTTGCATAAACTCTGCTCATAGGTGAGTTTCATTTTTATCTATTCATTCTTAGAAGCAAAGAAATTTTCCATCATTGAGCCAGGTTATACAAGGTTAAGACCCCTGGAAAGGTGGCAGGACAGTTTTTTGGCTAGGTTGTTAAAGCAAAAAAATAAGGCAGTCCAAGGACTCAAGTAAAGCAATGTGTCAAAAAAAAATAAAAATCACAACTTCAAAATTAATTTCCTTGGCAAGTTCCCACTAGTGGGAACTTTGAATAAAAGTTCTCCCAAAAAAACTTTCTTCAGTTCTACTTAGGCGTGAGAGCTCAATGTTGAAGTTGTATCGATGAGAGGGAATGAAGACAAACTGAAAAACTGTTTCATGTTTGCAGCAGGCAACCAAAGCAATATCCAGTAGTTAAATTCCAGTAGTCATTTTCAGAGAATTTAGCAGGACTGTTTAAATTGACTAGATATAAGCTATTCTGGATGACTGCTAAGTGATTTAAATACTTCATTGCCTCTGAGAACACAAGCCAAAAGTTACACCTAACAAGAAACTGTTAAACCACACACCTTGGTGTGTAGGTGCTCTCTGTATACCTATATAGTTTTGTCTTTGTATCTCAAAAGTATGTCATTACTATGTTTTCCAAACAGTAAGCCACTTTTCTTGCTGCTGTTCAGAACCTGACTTGGGAAACTAGAAATCTGAAGGTTTGTTTAGTGAAGTGAAATCCATTTGGTCAGAAATGAATCTAATTTTTTTTTTAATAGGATTTAAAACCTTTGTACGTTATTGTAGGTTGCCTGTCTTACGAGCACATTTTTCTGGTTCTTGACAGTCTTTGTAAAGAAACAAGGAAAGTAAATCACTGAGTGATCAGTTTCATGTGTGCATGGGGAGGGGAGCTGAGAAATAGAGAATTTAGAAGAATATAGCAGCCTTGTCCTGTCCTTTTCTGTTCAGAACACATGCAGATATTTATTAATAAAAAATTAAGGAAACTTAACAGTGAGGCAAGGAAAAATGGCTACATGTAGGCTCATAAGACGTGACACTGTCATTGTGAGCATTACGGGACTTTCTGAGCAGCCTGTTAATCAGCTCCGTGACATTTTCCACATTAGCACCCTGTGTTCACACTGTCTTCAGAAGTGTACAGTGTCTGACCACTTCTTTCAAATTTGCCTCAATCAAGAAGCCAGTAAAAGTGAGTCAATCCTGTGTATTTGACACCCACTCTTCTGTTCCTTTTCTGAAGAAACAAAGTTTTTTACTGTCCTCACCCCTGTCTTCTGCCTCCCAATCTTATTGCTAGTATGGTGTTCCCCCATATCATGCTGCTTCTACACATGCAGTTGTAAGGTCTTTCTAATACATGAAAGAAAAGGCAGAAGGTAGCTGTTTCCAGCTTATTTTATGGTTGGTGCTTTACAGCTGTAATATAGATAATAAGAGAGAAGGTACATCCCCAAAGTTTTAGGAGTCTTTCCATGGTCTGGGGAGTACACTGTGAGAAAATGTTGGATTTATAGAATCAGACCAGTATGTTGTTCTGTGATAGCAGGGCACAGCTGAGGGGGTGACAATGTCTACATCACAGTGTTGTGATTTGAATATCGCAGTTTTAAATGAAGAAAGAAGTGGCGGTTCCAATATCTCATTAAAAAAACTCATCTCACTTGACATCTGCAGTGAGATGTATTTTTCTCAGTTTGTGGCTGGCGGACAAAAATTGACTCAATTTGTTCTGGGACCTGAGGAGTGTAAGCAATCCTAGACAGCGGGAAAAGAGAGAAGGGAGATGTGGAGAAAGGGGAGAGAAGGGAGGAAAGTCAGTCCCAGCTGAACTAGGTGTACATAGGTGTCATCATACTAGATGTCATCAAATAGGGTGAGCCTGGGGGATGGCTGGTTCCTGGGGTTGGACAGACTGGAAACTTCTTGCCTGTGGCTGAGCACAGTTGCATGGGGCCAGGTGTAAAAAGGTGTGGGCATTAATGTAAGTTTTCCTCCCCTAATCAGCCCTGTGGTTGTTGTCACTCAGATTATACAGCTGATGCTGTAACTGCAAGTTTTCTTGGCATCCCATTGAACAGCACACAGAGAAGAAATTTTTTTCCCTACCAGTTTTTCTAGATCTGACCTGAGGGTGCATTCGTGTTGCCCTGGGGCTTCACTCCCGCTGGTTATTCTTGTGTCAGTGTGGTGATAACCAAAGAAAAAGTTATTTCAAACTCACAAGGACATTTACACAACTTGCTAATTATTTTTAAGTGAAGAACTGTGGAAAGAGAACTCCAGAGGTGGTGGCCTTGTGAGGCTCATTACCTTGTAATTAGCTGAATGTCTCCTCTAAGAGGTTTGTTTTTCCTATAAAGCTTATTCTGAGTGGCTTTTAATGCTTGTTATGAATTATTCTGCCAGATGAAGCATTTGCAGAGCTGCTGTCCCTGACAGCTGATTGCAATTGGTTTTGAAAAGACACAGAACAGCTTTAATGTTTAGAAGAAACTAGCCAATAATTTTAAGTGAGGGTATTAGTAATCAGCAGCAGCTAAGAACAATATTGCAGTTTATTCTCTGAGGGATGCATTCACTGTAATTCCTTTTTCTCCACTAGAAACCACACTCTGAACTCTGTTAATCTACCAGGTAGCAAAAGGATAACTTTTTAGGTACTTCATCTGGAAGCTGTAGCTAATCTGAAAAAGAAAAAAAGACTAAATAATAGGTTTAAAACACTATTAGAGGGAGATTGAGAAATGGGCTCACCTGAAAGTATACTCTGTTCCTCTCCATGGAGCCCTCTTGCCAGAAATTGTTTCTGTGGCAACAGATTTGTTTCCAGCTGGGTTGTCTTGGAGTTTGATCTGGGGTTGCTTAGGCTCAGATCTGTCACCATGCCAAAGGCGAATAGAAATGCAAACCTGATCTGGTCTACAGGTAATGGAAAGGGCACTCTGCTGCTGTTACTGTCACTCCACGAGAGATGTCCTCCTGACATTCTCCACTCAAAAATTGCTACGGACAGCTATTGCTGCTAGGATGAGCCTAATCTCTCATTTCTGAACATGGTTGCTTTATTCCGCAAGAATTCAAGCTTCCTTTTTCTCATGTTGTTTGGTATGGGTGGATGGTAAAGACACATAGCTTTGAAGAGAGGTTAGATAGCTAGCAGAGGAAGGGGAGATCAAAAATGAATGCATTACAAAAGCAAATGCTATCAAACTTAATTCACTTCAATGGCACCTGAATAAAATGCTAAAATGGGCAATATCAGTAAAGAAGAATGGAAATATTATTACAGAGATCTCTTGGTTTGGCTTTCTTATAACTCAATATTTTAGTAACAATTAGAATGTGATCATTTTATATCTGGAAACATTTTGTCTTCCATCTGCCAAAGAAAGAAGGAAAATTTTTACTCTGTGATGGGTAATGATTTAGTGTCTATGCACATATCTAAATAGAGGATGTATCTGTTTTATGCTCCATGTTTAAGAAGTGATCAGACATAGCTTTCAAAATAGCAATTGTCTTTTAATCTCACAAGAGGCTTAAACTGAAATCCCTTAATTTATCATGTCAGGACATTATTATTTCGAATTTGAACTTGTGTCCAAATTTCAGAGATGGTCTTACACCTCCACCCCAGAGCAGGACCTGGATTTCTGAGCAGCTCTCCAGTTTGGAATCCCACATCTTCTGTGCCAGCTTTTCTATCTCCTGCCCAAGAGCTTGTCAGAACTCCCCAGTAATGAGTATTTGATTCTCTCCCTTTTCTCTAGTCAGACAGACACGTGTTGGGAAGCGTGAATCGTTTACAGTAAGGTTGTTGCTTTTGCTGTGTGTTGCTTTTCTGGTACTATTAAAGAAGGTTTTTCTTTAATTTCTGTGAGGTCATGGTTCTTCAATTATTTTTTTCAATTTTTGTGTTTAACCTCTTTTATCCAGATTAATACCATTATTATAGGCAAGTTGTTCCTCCCAATTTTCTTTAAAAGAAGATTAGAGAAGAGTCAGTTGGTTTTCAAGCATATGGATGGCTGAGTTTGTGCCTCCAGGCAGGATGCTGAGATTTGTCTCCCAGGAGAGAGGTGGCAAACCTGAGAGGGCTCTGACACAGGGGAGGGGGACAGTCACTGCTTGTGTGGATGCCAGTGTCATCCAAAGGGTGGGATGGAGAGGTGCTGGAAAGAACATTTAGGCTCTTAGGAAGGACACTGGAATACGAGAATTCAGCAGCACTGTACTGAGGAAGGCTTCTTGCACCATATGCAAGGCCTGACAGAGGTATGGAGAGAAGCAGTTTCAAGGTATGACTAAGAAAATGGAGGAGGGAAGACAAATTCATATACATTGGGAAATGGGGGCACTCAGGAGTAAGGGAAGGCCAGGCTTTGTTTAAATCTTAATGAAAGCAAGACGTTAGCACTTCAAGTGAGTACTAAAAGAAGTTTTTAAAAGAATTTAGGAAATGAAAATTCAGGAAATGAAAATGTAAGCAAGCCTGCAGATGCAGATGCTAGCACTTTGTTTAGAATGATTTATCCATTGGGAGCTAGGTTGTTGGAGTTCTATATCCTCAAGTAAAAAAAAAAAAGGAAGGACTGAAGTTTTCAATAGTCATCTAGGGAGCAAGAGCAACAATGAGGGAAACAGCACAGAGGAAAACCTTCTGCAAGGCACACTGCTTCTACATAATTGTGAGAAGTCTGAGAAATAACACTGGAGAACACACCTTGCATGCGAATATTGACTTAGATCTACAGGAAACTTGGTTAATCTCCAAAAGGGAAACTGCAGAAAAGGAGGAAGCTTAAATGAAGGCAGCAAAAAGGGATAGCTTAGAAGAGTTAAATCTCTACAGGCTAGGTGGGAACTATTTGAAAACATGCACAAATGCATGTGCACTCCCCACCCCAACCTCCCCCCAGTGCTAGATCCAAGGAAGAAATACAGAAATACAAAACAGGAGTCAAAAAAGACTCAACTGAGTCTGAAAGGAAATGAGGACTCATAAACAGCAGTGCATGGAAAGGTGGATGGTGTGCTAGACTAGAAAGAATTGGATCTTGAACAGAAACATATTTGAAATGCATGATGGGGATCAGTGTAAGCCAGAAACAGAAACATAGTACAAAGACACAAAAGAATTATTCCAGTTTTAAATGGTCACAGTGCACATGATGTTAAGTGCTTCAGCTGAACAGGCTTCTGTCCTATGATGAATTTAATCTCTTTGATTAAAAGACATCTAAACAGAAGAAAGAGAATGAAGTCAAAGAAAAATGAGGGAGGAAGGGAAAAATCTCCAAATATTGTAAACAGCTTTTCACTTTACTGTGTCTTAAAACTTTTGCTGTACAAAATGAATCATATACTGAATCATATATGCAGAAAATAGCATTTAAAAGAGAGTTGACTTTATTGAATGTATCATTATTTGCTGATGCATGGAATAATGAAAATGTTAACATTCTCCTTGAATAGATGATGTGCTCAGTCTCTTTAGACATGGCAGAGTTTCAACCACATTTCAGTTAGACCTAGCAAGCAAAATTTTTCTCTCAGACAGCCTTTGCTGTTTGTCAAACGTTATTAGTCAAACATTGATTATTGATGTCCTGAGCTATTGCTTGTCAGCAGCACTGCAAAATCAGTTCTATCCACTGAACTGTCACTAAAGGAGGAGAAAAAATTGTGCAGATGGATATTTGGTTGCTTTCCAAACTACTTTTGGTTAATGAGATAGTTCTGTTTGGAGGGTATGGTGTGTTGATACTTGGGTTTAATTATACCTTGTTCTGTCTGGAGGCAGTGGCATTATAAAAGGTGCAAGCAGAAAGATAATTTGGTCCCTGCTTTGGTGTCCAACTTGTTAGTTTTTGAACAAAAGCTTTCCCCTGTAACCAGCAAGTGATGCTGGGGAGGCTTGACAGAAAGGACTGCCTTGCACATTGTCAGCATCCCCTCCCCTTTCTGTGAGAGCATATGGGTACAAAGAGCAAGTTGCTCTCAGTATACACATCGGCTCTGTCTGCATAGTGCCATAAGCATCTGGGCAAAGGTACAGGCTAACAGCTGACTTGTTTTGCTCAGCCTTGGCGAGTGAATGCTGACCGGTATGGGATGCCAGCAGCATGCTATGGCCCATGTGCTGTAAAGGGGTGGGCTGTTCTCAGGCTGCTGAGAAATCTGTGAGGTGACTCCCACAGGGCCATGGCTCCCTTTGGGCTTCACTCTGTAAAGCAGGGGCTGTATGGCAGGGGTGGAGGGGCACACTGGCAAACCAAGGCAGGCAAAAATCATTGGAATGCAATACAGATGTGACCTAAACCTTAAGTCACTGATTTCTATGCAAGACATCTGGTGTCACCTGATGGAGCACAGTGCTAGTGTCAGAGCAGGCTGCAGCATCAAAAGAGGCAGTAATACAGAGTTTGGGAAAATGAATCAGAAGAGTGATTTTCCCCAAGGCTGTAGATGGTAAAATGAATCAGAACTCATTTATTTCAGAAGGGTGAAGTTCCTATTTCTCAATCCCAGGCTACAACACAGTTGTTCCAGTCCTTGTTCCTTACTGGTAATATTGCATGTTGATCATGGCTTGTGTGGCTTCTAATCAGTAAGACCTGCTTAATCTTAGCTTTTCTTGCATTACCATTTTAAATAAGGATCAGCACACATATTCAGGATTATAAGCAGTTCTCTTGTCTATGATTGATCATTACTTACTTGCCTGCTCCTTGTGCAATAGAGACAGGACGGTGCTTTGGCTTCTGTGTCATGGAGGGTTGTCGGGGAGAGGGAGGTTGACTTGGCTGAGGTTTTAGTTGAGGAGAAAGGAAGACTTGGAGTTCTTCTCTGAGGAATACAGTGATTTAAGATTTCTGCAGAAAGTGGTGTGATGTGTTTTCCTCCACCCACTGTCCTGTACTCAAGCAAGTCATCCACAAAGCCTCAGGGAGATGTCTTCTGTGGGTAGGAGCTAGTCACAATAGTTCAGTGGTTAAATACTTGGAGAGTCATGTCAGCCACCTGGCTGATCTTTAACAGCAGCAAGGAGGGGGCAGATGAGGGTCATTTTTAAGAGCTTTGAGGCAGCTATGGCATGACTAATTCCTGTTATGTGATTCACCTCCGTGATACCACTTGGACTGCTTGCCTGAAATTACACATTGTATGAACTTCTTATTACCATAAACAGGGATTTTCCAAAGTGTTGTTTCTTTTCAGCACTTTACTGTGTTCAGCCACTTGTTCAAACCTTGCATTTGGTAAAAAACACCCTAATCCTAGATAAAGAATAAGAAGTAATCTGAGATATTGGACTAACTGTGCTTATTATCCTATCCGCCTTCCATACCCTTCATGTCAAGTTGTCCTTCATATGTGGAGGGCTCATAAAAATCAGAAATGAAAATGTGCAGCAGCAGAACAGGGAATTTTTTGGTATTAGTTTTTGTGCACGGGAAGTCATAGATTTCACTTCAACATAGCTCTAATTTCTAGGAAAAAACTTTCAAAATGAGAAACATTTCATAAAAAATCATTGGAAAATGATGATTTGTTTCAAAAAAAATTCCTTTGTGGAAATTATTTTACTTCATGTCAGATTTATACAATTTGTTTCCATGCTATTGCATGTTGCTAAGAGGGATGAGTTGTGTCATATCACCTGGCAAACAATACTGGAGAACAGAATAGGAAGGTCCTGAGAGCATCTATCCCAGTGCTCCACTTACCTTTGTTAGTGGAAAGTTTTTCATGGTGTTTAACCCAGCCTCTCTCATCTTTGCAACAATCTTTAATGTGATTGAAGGTTGTTGCTGTGTTTACCCTCAATCTGGTCTTCTTTAGACTAAACAAGCCTGACTCCCTCAATCTTTGGCTTTGCTAGACCTCTGACCTTTCCCCTGCACTTCTCCTGACCATGGCCAGCGGATCCCAGAGGATCCGTGCACCTCTGTAGAGCCTTACAGAGGTGCACAGGACGGAGAGGTAGTACCTACAGCCTGCTGAGGCATCCCAATGTGATATGTGTGTGGGGGGGGTGTTCTGTAAAAGTGTGTTGTTGACTTTAGTTCAGTATGTGACCTCTGGAACCCCCACATCCTTCCTGGTGTTCTACTGTAAAATAGGATATGCTTTATTACTGACTTCTCATATCATATAGAAATATGTAATATGTTGTATACAGCAGTTTGCACATCAGGTAAGAAAGAAGCTGAACATTCGGTGCTCTAACTAAAATGACAAATGTGAGCCTAGGATGATAACCTCCTGGGTTATTCAGGGCATTTTTTTCCGAAGTTTTGACATTTTCCAGGAATGTAAATTTTGTGTTTCAGCAAGTCCTCCCTGTCACCTCTCCCATTGTAGCCTACAGGGTAATGTGTTATTACAAGTTACTGGTGTGTGGCACCTTAGCTCTCTTATGGCCATTCAGAAGTGCTCAGCTGCTTGGTTTCTAGGTGGCTTCCTGCTTAACTGAGAGTTTGTTTGTTTGACTTACAAAGTGGGTTGAATATAGAACATTTAGGTTCGTGATCCATACTGACTCAGCTATTCCTTATAGACCTTCATGATCTGCGGGCCAGGGCACTTGTAAGATTAAATTACATTACCATGTCATTACTGATCAGAAATGAGCATTGGCACTAGATTTAAAGGTCATTAAATTATTTGAATTAATTACGTGGCTAATATACATGGGCTATCTTAGTTGGCTTCTAGCTGCATTATGTTCATCAGCCCACACTGCTTATGTTAGGCTGCACAGGTTAAATTTCTCAGCTTATGGTGATGTCCAATCTAATGCTTTCAACAAGCACTGAATTCACTATGAGAAAAAAAAGATTCACGGTTCAAGTATTTTAACATGAACTCAAATCCACATGATCAATTCCTAATGACAAATTTTACAAGTTGAGGGCATGAAATCCTCAACTACCCCACCACTGTGGGCCAGGTGGCATCTGAAGTTTTAGAGATGAAATATTTAATGTAACTAGCTTACTTCAGACTTCGGAGAAATTTGGTAAGCAGGAATGAGGAAGTTGGGACAAATTCCAAGGATATCAAGGTTCGAGTAAATGGAGTGATTTACGCAATGCTGTGAATAATTGCGTGTCTGTTAGGGAAAATTGGACATCGGTGACTAATTAGTCTTTTGTTTATGTGGGTTCCAAAAAAATGTTGCTGGCTTCCTTCTTTGACAATAGGTTTATAAATGGAGTCATACAATAATGACAAAAGTAAAGTGATTTGTAATTTACAGAAAACTTTTGTGGTTTCCTCCCACTGAAACAGATACAGAGAGTAATAATTATTGCACACAGAGGTTCATGTTAGGAGGGTCCACTTGCAAGTTAATAAACACTGAATGGGTTTTGTATAGGCCTAAATTAACTTTAGAAGGGAATTCAGTTTAGGGGCAAATTGAGTTTTTGCCTTTTTTTCCCCAATGTACATAAGATGGTTTCTGAAGTTTAAAAAGATACAGTCCTTTTTTTACTGTATGCCTCCAGTAAGACAGTCTTTCAAAGAGAAGAACATAGAGAGTTTGTTCTAATGCAAAAAAACAGACAGGAAAAAAAAGGAAAGTAAGTACAGCAGAGAGGTAACCTTTCTGCTTGACAAACAACAAAACCAGCAGAAGACAGAAACAAAACTCCTTGCAGCCAACTGCTCTTCATACAGAGGTTTGACAAAAACAATATTTCTGCACACTTCCTGCTGTAGTGACTTATAATTTGTACTCTTAGGCAGAGTGTATCTGTCTTTAAAGTGGTATATGTTTAACTCCAGATTTGCTGAGAATGGGTTAGAAACTGATCCAATTTAAAAATACATGGTATGGTCAGTAGATAAGTTAATTCTATGCCCTGAAAGGATACATTGATGCTGCACATAAAATGAGCGGCACTAAAAGAAGGTGACCATCATAGTCAAGTACACTAGGGTTGGGAATTAAAAATCTTAAGGTCTCTAGTGCAACTTCATTTTTAGGCCACTTGCATATTTAAACCAGGCTATGATCTTTAATGAATAGAATTGTTATTTATACTGGACTTTTGTCTTAATATGAGCCATGCCAACTCTGTTTGAGCTCAACAAAACCAGTGCCTTGCTGAGACGCTTGAGCCAAATCTGAGCACCTTTCCTGTAGAAACATAATGCAGTAGACTGGCATTACCTTGGGTTTCTTCCAGAGCTGACAGGACCCTTTTTCTTTGATTTGCCGGACCAAGTATCACATTGCTGCAGCTTTGCAGTGTATTTCCATGGCTTTGCATTGTGCCCCTGTAAGTCACTATGTAATATGTTGTCTAATCCCAACTGATGAACAAGGATAAAATACCTTATTCACTAGAATTGTTTCCACCTCTAATAAATGTGCCCATCATCCATTTGTTTGTTTTATGTATGGCAGTCATAGGTAGGACATTTGAGTGCTTCACAAACACCTTCAGGGAACTCCTGTCTGTAAGGGAATATGATTCTGAATTTATGAAGACAGAGAGATGGAGATTATATCATTTCGTTGCCCAAAATATTTGGTCTTCTCCTAATTTGCCTGTGTATTTCTTAGAGTGCAAAAGGTTCCAGAGACATCACCAGTCATGAGTAGATAGGACACCAGATTTCATGTCCTTTAAGTACTGCATCCCACTGTAATTCTTTTCTTCTCAGCAGTAGCAGAGTGAACCCAAGTGCATTGTTATCCATCCTGCTGCATAGCCAGATATTCCCTATTGCTTACTAACAATCTGATTTTTTTTCTTTCCAAGTGCAGTAATTTTACATTTGCCCTCAAAGGATTTTGTTTTGTTTTCAGACCAAGATCACCTTAAATCCTGTTTGTGTTATATACTCCTTCCCAAGTCAGTATCATTTGCTGATTTAGTAAGTGCATTTTCTATCCCATTCTGAATGGGATAGAAATTATGAAAAGATTAAAATACTGTCTAGCAACCTGGAAAGGGCAGAAAAGGTTACACACTCACAGGTGGCTGCTTTTTGAGTGTGGTCATGTAACACATTGAGCAGTACATAATGCCTTTACAGTTTCTCAGGTGTTAATGAGAATGTACATTGGAATGTGTCAAAAGTCTTCATAAAATCAAGATGTATTACACTTGTTGCTGTCTAGCTCTTCAGCCACATACCTCATCAAAGACAGAAATGAGATTGGTCTGACACTACTGTTTCTTGTTGAATCATATGTCTCTTACTGCAGTAGCATCTCTAAAGCAGCCTTCCGAGCTGTTTGGCTGCAGCATTGCTGCCCTTGCTGCTTCTGTGTCTTCCACCACCCTGTTCCTTCCCTGGCTTTCACAAGCCCTGAAATGCAGCTGCTGACTCTGTTCCCCCTCAAGTCCTGCCTTCCCCCTCTGCATCAATAGCCCTGGTGCGTGGGGGCTCTGTGTGAGAAAGGAGTCGTTTAGGTATCATGGGAGCTGAAAACTGTTGAGAAGGAGGCTGTCATGTCTGATATCAGGCTGAAGAGGCTCTGAGGACAGGGATGGCACTCAGCTGTAGCAGGTGGTTTCTGGGAGCTGCGGTACTGACATGACTGGGATGATATTTGGTGTGATTCTGTGTGGGGCAAGACTGATCATCAGCAGGGAGGGGAAGCAACAGGTTCATGGATTATTCAGGGGAGATGGGACCAGCTTCCACTACTGTCTTTTATCCCTTCCAACTCTCCTTTGCTTTCTGGTCACTGGAGCAGCAACAGGATCTACAGCCTGGTAAGGCTGCACGTTGCAGGGCAAATAGAGCCCATCCATGCCTGTGATGGTCCTCCTACAGAAAGCAGGAAGGACTGAGGGTCGGAGCTTCTCCCATCTTTCCGAGACAGGGTGTGAAGCGCAGGTGCCAACCCCAGCCCAACTTCATCTTCTCCTGAAGTATGGCAGGAACTCACTTGGTGTGAGTCTCTGCAGTTGTGAGTCACTTCTGTAAATGCATGGATATGTGTACTGATTGTCTGATGACTTGTTCTGGTTGAAGCTAGGCTGACTGGTGTATAATCCTCCAACTACTCTTTTCACAAGGCAGGTGTTATGCCCGTCGTACCCCAGTCCACCATAATTTCTGAAACATCATCAGCAATAGTTCACAAATGGCTTTAGGTAATTCCCTTAGAGTGTACATAGACTTTCAAAGTATCTGTTAGCCTTTCCTTATCTATTTTTTCTATGCCCACATTCTACTGTTAAAAACAATTTTGTTAGGTGCTGGGTCACAATTTTGGTTCTAAAGAATGAAATAAAAAATAACAGCAAATATTTCAGCTATGTTTAGATCTATAATTAGTGCTTGTGCATCACATGTACTTGTCTGTCTTTACCCTTCCTTTTCTTGTGTGTTAACAGAAACATCCTTCATTGCCTTTTATGGCTCTTTCTGTTTGTGACCCTTTTAGAATCATTGAATGGTTTGGGTTGGAAGGGACCTTAATGGTCATCTAGTTACAACCCCCATGGCATGGGCAGGGACACCTTCCACTAGATTGGGTTGCTCAAAGCACCATCCAACCTGGCCTTGAACACGTCCAGGGAGGGGGTAACCACAACCTCTCTGGGCAACCTGTTCCAGTGCCCCACCACCCTCACAGTAAAAAACTTCTTCCTTACATCTAATCTAAATCTACCCTCTATCAGTTTAAAGACATTGCTCCTTGTCCTATCACTACAGGCCCTATTAAAAAGTCTGTCCCCTTCTTTCTTATAAGCCCCCTTTTAGGTACTGGAAGGCTGCTATAAGGTGTCCCCGGAGCCTTCTTTTCTCCAGTCTGAACAACCCCAACTCTCAACCTTTCCTCATAAAAGAGGTGTTCCAGCCCTCTGATGATTTTTGTGGCCTTCCTCTGGACCTGCTCCAACAGGTCCTTCTTTTAAATCATAATTCTTCTGATTGAATCCAAACATCATTGTACCATTTCCTCATACTCAGTCACGCACCCCAGTTTCCACTTTCTTCTACTTTTTTTTTTTAAACTTGCTCTGAAGATATAAGCCAGTTTCTGTCCATTTTATATTGTTTGACCGGTCCCTAGTCTATGCTGCTGGTCATTGCTTCCCAGCCTCTTTACCTGACCTTATTCTTCCAGGCTTTGTGAACCAGGATGAAACAAAGCTGACAAACCCTCAAGTGCTGGGAGAAGCTTAGTGTGTGAATTTAAGGCTGGTGTTTGTGTGGGTAAGGATCTGAACCAAATCCTAAACTGAAACAACCTCAGGTTTATGGTTCCTACATATGTAGCACAGTCCAAGTCCTGCTATGACAGCCAAGTGATTCAGGCCTGTCTGTGGTGTATGACAGGTGCAGGGACAGATTAAACAGAGCTACTGTCACATAAAGGCAGATGACCACGTTATGCTCCCTGTTCACAAAAACAAGTGCTTTGTGGATAAGACAAACTGTGTGCACAACTTTTGCAAATGCCTATAAGGAAGTCCATTGGCATAGTCCCATCTGTCTCTGCTAAAAATGTGTAGATCTAATTGCAGACAGATTTCTTATGAGGAAAGTTGTAGCAATGTTCATTGAAACTGAAAAAACCCACCCAGGCTCCATGCAAGTACTCAGTCGTAGCTGAAGAGGCTGTTGTTGTAAGTGGCTCTGAGCTGTTTCCCACGGTGACACCAGCAGACAGCGCTTAACACATGAGCTGCTCCATGGTTCACGGTGCAGAGGATAGCCCTGTTTTTGTCAACAGTTAAAGCACAGATGAGTTTGGAAAGAAAAGAACCTGTTGTTGAACTGTCCAGTGAGTAATGAAAGTTGGCTCATTTAAACCAAGAAAAAGTGAAGCTCTCTGAAGCCCAGGGATCCTTGGCTTTATTTTTCATCCAGGAACAAGAAAATTGTTTAGAGCTCATGTAGATGGTGAGAGTCTTCTAATTTGTTTCCAAGACTTGGGCTTAGATGGGTATCATCTAAAAGATATGGGCATATATGAGAGAGAGAAATGTTGCCTGGAAATGTCTGCAGATGCATGATACTGAAGGTGTTACATAAACTACACTCTAAAAAATGACACAGCTGCACTATTTCCATATTAAAGCTGTCTAAAAGGAATGCTTGTGTGTTCCCATTTGTAACTGCTTTCAGCTTTTGATTTCTGCACCCCAGATGTTTTTCATACAGCAACTTTTAAATTTTTCTCCTCCTCCTATCCAGACGAGGTCAGTAAGTAGTGGGGGAGCTATTCATCTTTTCTCTCCCATACCCTGCATCACCTTTCCTTCAGTTTACACTTTTCCAGACAGCTTGAAAGGTATCGTGTATTATGTTCTTAATAACAGGGTGGGCTCTTGGGCACCCATCTGTTTAACACTGTCATCACAGTACTTTGCTTTTCCAACAGTGCCGGTATCATACAGTTTCACTCCCTGGCCAGTGCAGAGCAATGTTTAGTGTACTTGGTGTTGAGGGAAAAGTGAACTGCCTTTGTATTTCCCATTTCGCTACTGAGCCTGTCCCTAGCCAGTCACTGGGGGTCAGAGGGCACAAAGGTGTCCCAGAGCCCACGCACTGAGGAGGCTGAAAGGAGGGAAGGATTTCTTGGCTTACTGCTGCCACTTACCAGAAGAGCAATATAAACCAGCTATTGCGAAAGCAAGAATCTGGACCTTTGTTTTTCATCCCCATCTTTGAAATGGGGGAGGGTTTGTTAGCATAAGGCAAAGAGATTCTTAACAGTCAGCCTTCTCTTCCTGCCCCCTGAAACACCCCACTCCAGCACTTGCTCCAGGAGCAGGAAATGTTGCTGTAATCATAACTGTATATTATATTAGCATAATGTCATATCAGTAAGACTTTTGCTGTCTCCTTCACATTCTGCATTCCGGCAAGACTTTTAAGCTAACCAGAAATTATTTTTACAGTCATGTTCTCTGTGACATAAGCATAACTTAATAAAAACATTTTGAGTTCTTAGAGGAAAGAAACATTTTCAAAAAACAGTGCAACTTTAGAGTACATCTGCTTTTTCTCATGCTGTGATCCATATTGACTCACTGGGCAACGCTGAACAAAACTCAGCACTGTTGAACTATGCTAGACATATAAAGACAGTTCAGACTTTTCAAAATTGTTGACAGCTTTTGAATTACTATTTGGCCTCATCAACAGGAGCTGGAGACTGACTGGACACTTTTAATTGGTCGATTAGATGATAGATCCCAGATTTTTAGGTATTTTAGACTATAACTAGGTGTGCCAATCATCCTGTGCAGGCAAACTCTTATATGTAAAGTCACCAAATTATTATACAGAAATGAAATGGTATCAAACACAAACTCATATACAATTGTATTTGGCCTGGAGCTGTGGATTGGAAAAGCTGGGGTGAAGTAAGTAGGTTATCAAACCTGCTTCAGCAAAGATTCTGTATGCTGTCCTTGCAGGTGTGTAGCCAGGTGTCCTGTAGACAGAAGAGCTGCATGATGGTTATGAAGCCATTGAGAAAATGGATGGTGTTACAGGAGACCTGATGGCCCCTAAGTACAGTCCTTTGGGAAATTTGTACATAACTTTAGTGATTAATCTCTGCTGTACATGTCTGCGCTGCTAACATTATCATCATTATTCTGTGGGAAGATTATGGCAGTCTCTTGGAGCAAACTTCAAACTGAACCATAGGTATCTGTGACGGGGTCCCTTAAGCAGCATTTCTCCTGCTGTCCTTGATTTACCCCTTATAACTATTGTGCCACCCACAGTGGAGGGCGTGAGTCTCTTAACCCGCAAAGGAGCTGCGTGAGAGTGAGTCTAGCAAAGCTTGTGCTGTGTTAGACTTGACCAGTCTTTCATACAAGTTGCATCAGACAATGAAATTAGAGGTTTTGAGAGAGATGAGCTTTTGAGAGAGATGAGTCTGTTGTTTCATGACTGAATGTTTCTGAGATCCCCAAGAATACTTCCACCAAAACCAGGGCTGATGTTCTGTCCATTGGTAAGAGAAAGAGGAAAAGCAAAGGAATGAATAACACATTCTAATTCTTAAATATTTACATGTGTCCTTAAGTTTGCTGTGATTTCTGTGGGACTGTGCTATACTGGTTGAAGCTTAACGCTGAAAGTCTTTGCAGGTTTGGTCACTTATTTCAGCCAGGCAATTCTTTTCTGGCCTAAACGAAGTGATTTTCTTTTCAATTTCTACAGGAGTAAAGCCCACCACTATTAAAAAAAATATTTATTTAACAAAATTATTTGACAGTAACATCCTCAAATGCTGCAGCTGACAGTAATTTTACTGTAGTGTGGTCATGTTTTCATAAGGGTTGCCTTGGAAAAAATTGTATGTTCCTAGACAGGACAGAAGATGATGCCAAAAATACAAACAAGGATAGTAAACAGGAAAAAGCAACAAGGCCTTATCTTTGTCCCTGGATAGTGCTGTCTCTTTTTGAATCCATATTAACTGAAGCTGTAGAAAGAGTACACAAATTGTTAACCTTACAAAACTATACCCTACAACTGTGCATTTTCTGGGAAGAGATTGAAAGAAATACGGTCTCGCTGTTCTGCATCATTGGGTAAAACATACATCCCCTTCAAACTGGGCACAGTTTGCCCCGCTGTTTTCCAGTCCTGAGCATTTGTGCCAATGTGAATATATCACATGAGGTGATAAAAAGCTGAATGTGATACTTCATTTAGTCGAGGGTTTAATCACTGTGAGCTGGCTCAAGGCTGAACACTTGTCCTAGTTGAACTGAGTGCTAACCTACTGTCAGCACTGATTTTTCTAAGTGTCTTAAATAGTAATAGTGATAGTATAGGAATGGTTTGTATGGGTATGTGTTTGGATTATAGAAGATTCTTCAGGTGAAAACAACTATATTCATGTTCAATGAAGATGAAAAGATACAAATGTATAAGTAGTAACAGTAAATGAGTGTTTTTGAGAGTTGATGGCAAATAAGGAATCTGTAATAGCATATCCTGTAGGACTGAGACCATTGGGATACATTGTACCAAATTTTTACAGTGTCCTTCTGACAGAGAAAGACAGCTTGCTTTCAGAATTGTGTTTACAAGTAACTGTAAGAGAGACTGCTAAAAATTCAATTTTTTTCATCCTGATGGGTTGAACTGCATATTCCATGGTATCTTGTATCTGAAGGGAAATTTGAGAAATGGAAATTTAAAATCAACTGTTTTGTGCACCCTGCATCCTTTAAGCACGTCTGAGTGGACTGCTTGTTTGGCAGAGACATTTTTTCCATTGTGGACAAATCAGATTACGGCTTTTGTACCTCATCTGCAAAACAGAGATGATATTTCTTCACCTTTTAGATACTTGCAAAGCTAAAGCAACAAATGTTTGTAATTTGCTTTCGCATTCTTGGACACAAAATTTTCTAGTACTTTTCTGGTAAGTACTAGGGCTTACTCATAAGAATAATGATTTCCCAAACAGGCTTTATCTTCTTTCAAAGACTGTGAGAAATTTAGGGCTAGGAAAAGGCAGCTTACTGAAAACTGTACTATATATTTGACAGTCATATTCCTTCTGAAGATTTTCATGTTTTTTACCTTCAGGTTATTAACATCCTGCAGCAAGACATCACTTCAGCCTAAAGGTTTGTGGAAGAAATAAGCAATACATGAAACTGAATGAAATTAAATTTTACATCTATTCATTTGAGACCCTGATGAGTGATACACGGGGAGAGCTAGAAGATGGTGAATTTCACAGAGAATGCAACTGAGAATTGCACTATTAATCATGATATCCACCAAACATTATCCCCTGTGGTATACATATTTGTATTTATATTAGGCTTGCCAGCTAACGGCCTGTCACTGTACTATGGGTATTTACAGATCAAGGCTAAAAATGAATTGGGTATCTACCTTTGCAATTTGACTGTAGCAGACCTGCTCTACATATTTTCTTTGCCTTTTTGGCTTCAGTATGTTTTACAGCATGACAATTGGACCTACAATGAGCTCCTGTGCAAAATTTGTGGCATCCTTTTGTATGAGAATATCTATATCAGTGTGGGCTTCCTCTGCTGCATCTCCATCGACCGCTATCTCGCAGTAGTGCACCCTTTTCGTTTTCAACAGTTTCGGACAATGAAGGCTGCTGTGATTGTGAGCATCATTATCTGGACTAAAGAAATAATGACATGCTGCTTTGTCTTTACGCATGGGGAGATCAGTATGGATGCTGAGAGCCACGTGGTGTGCTTCGAGCATTACCCCATCAAAGAATGGGAGCACAATGTCAATTACTACCGCTTCTCTGCTGGCTTCCTTTTCCCCTTCTTTCTGCTGGCCTTCTCTTACTGTGGGATTTTACGAGTTGTCCATAAGAGTCATGGCACTCAAAAGAAGAAGAAAATCCAGATTAAACGACTGGTTTCAAGCACTGTTTTAATTTTTTTGGTTTGCTTTGGACCATACCACATCCTACTTGTGGTTCGCAGCTTGTTGGAGAACAACTGCCTATTTGCTGAGAAAATATTTAATATTTACCATGTTTCTCTCCTGTTGACTACTTTTAATTGTGTTGCTGATCCAGTATTGTACTGTTTTTCCAGTGAAAGCACTTCCCAGAACTTTGCCAAGATGCGAGACTCTTGTTTAACATGTTTAGGGTGTCTGAGGACTGAGACGAAGGAATCCTATCTGCTGAATGCTCCAGAAACTCCCAGCAGGCCACAGCAACCAGGGTTATTACAAATATCACATGATGATACTGGACTGAAGGACTCCTCCACAACTAACATGGGCAGCCTGTAGCATTCATCAAAAAAAGGACATTAATCTAAAATCTGCAGTTATGGCCGTGTTTGTGTATCCGTCTGATTTATCCCTGTATTACAACAGTGTTACCTCCCAAAGGCTTATTAGCAATGCAGTACAGCGAGGTCGTTTCCGGAGGTGCTTGGACCTTGGCAACAGTGAGGAAAGCACATGCTAAGTCAGTTCAGTAGCAATTACGCGTCTGTTGTCATTGTGGTACCACTCAAAACCTGTTGTCTTGATGACTGCATTGACTGGAATAAGCTAGTACTCATGGCGTGTGGTTCTGTTGAATTCGTCTTTGATTGCTTTCTCTTTGCCCCCATAGCATCTAGAGAAAATAATTACCTACAAGCTGTCATCATCCGTCAAAAAGGTTGGAGATATAACAAAATAAATGTCCCAATATGTATTTTTAAAAAGAAAAAAATACAAAAAAAATTGCATTTCTGCAACATTTCTGTAACTCTCTGGAATAACTTCTCCTTCAGCCAGTTTCGAGGCCTGCAGAGACTGTGCCAGAACCAGCCTCCTAAAACAACCAGTCCAATAATGTCAGATGTTCTGGGAGAACATGCACAAGGAACTTAGCATCTGCTGAGACCTTTAGCCTGTTGATTAACTGTTGAATCTCAGACTGTTGAACCTCATCATAAAGCTCCTATTGACTTTCAGAGGTATGAGAACTCTTGGCTCTGATGGGGATAAATAATTTGGTCTGTTGACTTGGAAAAGAACAGGAGGTTGGTAGTACATGAGGTGCTTTGAACCCATGTGCTTTTCTGTGTCACTGTGTTCAAAGACAAATTTACTTACATCTAAATAATACTACATCTTGCTAAGGTTTTGATTGTGTCCTTTGCAATTCGTGTGTCTTGTGCAGCATAGAACATGCAGGCAATTAAATAACAATGCATTTGTCAGGGAAACTGTTACATGGATTCTGTTTAAACTCTTTTCTCCCACAGATACTATAGCTTTTAGGATTTGCTCCTTGTTCAGTAAATACAATATCAGAAATATGATGTATGAATGATCTATGTTTCCTGGTTTAGATAGAAATAAAATACAGGAATAAGCGGAGATAATGGCAGTCAAAGATGTAGGAGTTGTGCTCTATAGTATTGTTTCTACCACCATCTCCTCTCTAGGTTTTTTTCTTCTTTATTATACTAATTAGTCCTGTATGATTCTTCTTTGTGATCTGCTCATCATACCTTCTTCTATCTGTAACTGTTACACCATGAATACTGCCTTGTCCTTTCACTTCTCTGGTTTCAAATTTTTCCTGAAACACCTCTCTCTCTGCAACCTGCAGCTGGTAACTTCCAGCAGTATAATCAGTTTTGTTTCTTTTTTTTTTTAAATGTCAAAAGATTCTCTAGACAGCCAGCCTACTCCTGGTATCTGAAGTATGTCGTCGTAACACAGCCTTGCTTGTCATCAGTTTCTAAAAGGAATATATTCTAACAGTTTTCTGGAAACCACCTTGAGGGTGCAATATTAGAAATAATTAGGGGATATGTTTAATAAAGAATGTTTCTATTATTTTCTTCCCATATTTGTTCACTCTGTGTTTGAAATAACTATCTTAATGGCTTTGGCCCACAGTTTCTCTTTGCGAGACTACAGATCCTCTCCTCCCTCCCTCCTGTGGCAGAAAGGATTCATGTCCCCACTCCCAGGAGGGGATTAGGTTTGCTTAGGTTAACATTTGGTTTGTTTAATTATTTTACATTTCTTTATACTTAGACCATTCACCAAACCGGATGACCTTATATATGCATTTTTTTCTTCTGACTGTTAGTGCTGTTTAGCTTTACTTTCTCCAAATCCTCCCTCTAATCTCATGTCTGTATCAACGGGGTTGTAAGGCAGGGACTCCCAACTGCCATAATGCTGTGCTTGTATGTTGTTCAGCACTGAGCCAACTACATGGACTCCCATGACCTGGCAGGCCGTAAGACACACACGTAGTTTGTTCTAAGATGAAATATTTGTTGTCCTGTTTATGCTTTACTTCTTTACAGTCATCCACATTGTTTAAATTAGCTAGAATGCAGAGCATGCCAAGTTACATTGAATTGCCATCTGAGGGATTAAGGTTTATTTGATTCGGTACTTTGATGTGGTCAGCTTTTGGTCAGCTGCTGCAGTTTAAAATCAGATGGAAACTTGTGCAATGGTCCAGCATTCTGCTACAGTTCTCAATATTTAACCTGCTAACCTGCAAGAGAAGGGGGAGATTTTTTCTTCTTCTTTTTTTTTTTTTTTTTCTGAAGTCACTATTTTATCAATTCTTTCTATATTGTAACTATTATGCTTAGGCTGCAGAACTGTAACCAATATGGGAGGAAGGTAAAGATCACTCAGAGCTTTTCTTTCCATCTCAGCCAGAACATAGTCAATCAGGGGTCCTACTATGGTTGCCAGAGATATGCTACACATTGCTATTGGATTAAATACAGTGCTTTGGACTGCACACAAGAAGGGACTTTAAAAACACACATTAGAGAAGAAAACAAATAAATTATTACATTTGATATTTCTTAATGAAATCTGACTGTTAAAATTTGTATTTTGGGGAAAAAAGAGCAAAAGCTTACTAAATGAAGTTTTTTTGACAAAAGTTAGTGTTTGGAAAGAATAATATACATTGCACCTGTTAGTGCAATATGTCAGTAACCTACTGAGCATGTAGCACACAGAGAAGGAAATCAGCTGCTTCTTTTCCCAAACACACATTTTTAAATGATGCCAGTTTCATTTTGTGGGTTCTGTGTGTAGTGAACTTATGCTATCCTGTGGGGTTACTGGCTTTGGCAAAAAGCTCAAACATTCATATGAAATATTTCACTTAATAGTTATACTTTGCAGACTTCTGAAGGTGCTATTTTCTAATTGTGAAACTTCAAAGACAGTTTCACTGTAACATCCTCGAAGAAGGCTTTAAATAAAATGAATCTAAAAAAAAGATCTATAAAATAAACATTGGGAGCTTTGGTGAATCTGAATGTCTAGCAGCAAGTCTGGCATTAAGATTTCTTTCTCTCACAAGTGTTCAACTGTTTTAAGTCTTTAAAGGCTGTGTATCCTCAAGGACTTCAGAAGATGACTGTTCAAAGAATGCTGGTGTTTGTGCTACTAACTGATTTTTCTCATTCTCAAAAAGTTTTGTGTTTGTCTTACATAAGAGAAGGAAAATAAAACTCACCTGCCAGAAAGAAAAGTAGATACAAGGTGTTGCTGCCTGCTGGAAGTCCACTGTCCTTGGAATAAGCAGTGGTTAAACACAGCTGCTTTCTCACCCTGTTAAAGCACAACAGTTTGATGCTCGCTTTTTGTACTGTCATAATCATTTTATGACAGCTAAAGCATCAGTGCCTGAAAGATGCAGTGTCAAATATATCCTGTCCTCTCTGCTGCGAGGGCTGACAACTAGCAGAACTTCAGCCCTGACACTCATCTGGAGTTAAAGTAAAACCACAGCTTGAAATGATGAAAGTCAGGCACAATTCACAACCATTTGTTGTGTAGTGGTTCAGTAGGGCTTTGAGATATAATTTAATTTTTCTTCACTTAGTCTTGTCAGGAGCTGAATTTCTATAACTGGAATTCATCTAAATGTTCATTTACATAATTTTATTTCATACTGAATGCAAATGGGGTTTAATTTCTAATCATGCTTTAATTTCTGAGCATTAATTTTTAATCACTATTTATGTCTTTAATTCCTTTATTTTTTAACAACAGGATACCCTGAAATGTCTACAACCTTCCTGTATTACCTGGAAAGGGAAAAAATATATATAAATGGCAAACTACTAATATGAAGGAGGCAAATGGTATAGCCTACCTTTACATGGAAGGTCTGCAATGCTGCCCTCACTTTCATTAGCTCAGTTAAAGCTCTCCCCTCATCTACTCACACTTTCACAAACTAGCCACCACCATAAGAAGACAGTGTTAGAGGGGCTACAGGAAGTGTGCAGGGGAGCCACATTTAACGACTTCCACTACTGTAACACTTACTGGGTTTTTTTGTTTTGAACCTCCCCTCTCCACTGCAGCCGTTTTCCCCACCACAAGGTATTTTTAAATCCAAGTTGCTACAAGAGTTACTTCCTGTTGCAGTTATGAGGTTAGTAAAAAAGGAACAGCAATGCAATAATATTTCATTTTAATGACAGGCTTTCTTTGTAAAAGCCAGATCACCTCTTAGTATATAATATCATTTCATATCCATTATCCATTGTAACATTACAGAAAAGAAAGGTAGACCAAATCATCATGATGATATCCCCTTCCCACTTCACAGAGATGTTGTAAGGATAACAATGAAAGGTTGCGCGCAGCCAAGACACCAGAGATGAAAAGTCATCTTTTTCTGATCTTTTATATCTTGTGAGAGCCTAGGGAATAAGAAAATAACATGGGAGCAACTCTTGATATAGAAATCATTTGGGGCAGTCACTGCTGCACTTCTTGCAGCAGCTTTTCAATCATAAGCGAATGGGTGTTGTAGAATGGCAGCCCGTCCACTTCCATTTCTAGACTGGCAGTTTTTCCACTGCGGACCTTGTGCCGCGCAAGTGTTTTCAGAAGCTTTTCTTCCTTAAAAAAACAAAGAAATAGAATATAATTAAAATCCTGAATCAGACAAGAGAATTCATCAAAATCTTTATTTTAATTCTAGGGGAGACTGACCACATCCTCCATATTTATTTTGACATCAATTTGCTAACACCTTGTTTTCCTTGTCCCAAATGTGCAGCATCTGGAACTTAGGGAGTGTCAAAAGGCTTATATTCTTGACTGCTATTTAATTACTGAATTATATTATTGTTCTCCACACTCCCTCAAACAGTACATCAGTGTCAATTCAGAAACATGAATCCTTTTTTGCCTGGTTTCAAGTTCCTACATTGCACAAATCAGAATCAGAGGAACCTCCACCCAAGTATCTTATAAACTACCTGTCATTTCCCCAGCATAGCAGCTGGCTGCAGATGCATTTTTAAAGAGAAAGAACAGAAGGGAAAGAGGATACATCTGGAAAAAAGGTTACAGAGAGTACCTGAATGGGCTCTACAATCACTTTCCTGCATCTTCTGTGATCTCTGTGTGCCTTTTGCTCTCTGTCCTCTTTTTTTTCTATTGTTTTTATGAGAATTCTGGTTGCTTAGGAAAGGGATTGGGAAAAAAGAAAACCCTGAAATTGTGCTTCCTTTGTCTTCTCTGAAATAGCATATACTTTGTTTAGAACTCCAACTCAATTTCATGTTTGTAACAGTTATTTTCTTGCTTAATAGTAACATAAGCAGATAACAAAGCGTATTCCAAGTTGAGCTGTTAAAATACACAGAGAGGACAAAATCCATTGCGAGATGAAAAGATGGGATAACATCAGCTCTGAAAAAAACACTAGTTCTATGAACAGTGGAATTTGAAGACCTGGTTTCAAATGGATGTATGTCTAGCATAAACTGCTTTGCTTTTCATTTTAAATGAAACGTACACAGTAAACTCTTTCTACTGTCTTAGCATTTACTACAAAGAAAATTTATTTCTCTAATTCTGTTAATAAAAATCTAAGAAAAAATAAAAAGCCTAGTCACATCTTAGCTTCCCCCTACCCCAACCCCATGGTAATTTACATAAGACCTTGAAACAGTCACATACCTATCTTCTCTATCCTTTTATGCTAGGAATGCCTTTTCTGGTCTTTGGTCCACTGTTCTGTTTCCATTTGTGTGAGACCCTGCTTTGATGGAAATTGCTGCTGAAACGGCCTTACCAGTGCCTTTGACAAACAGTCCTATAGGTTTAAATACTTCTTGTTTGATATTCCAGCAAAGTCCTTTATCTCTTGAATGCAAATTAGTGATAAAAAATTATGAAGTTAAAATGTCTAATATTCTCTTATTAAATGTTAGGTTTTTTTCCTAGGAAGACTTCTAAACCATAAAGAATACAATAGCTTTAGATCTGAATTTAGACACAATATGGTTGTATTTTACATAATACAGTATATGGCCAAAATATAAACATTTCTGAAATAATTAAAGCATAACTTACATGGTCAATTAGCAGAGAATTTAGTATAATTTGGTAACCTGCTTTCTGAATGCACTTTATAAAGATTTGTCTTGTATTTCCTGGCAATACATCCTAGTTCTTAGCTGCAACAAAGTTAAATGAGGCACTGGTTTCCTATTAAAGAAAAAATACGTATAGTTACATGGTGTCAGTCCTGACATCGTGTAACAATACAGCAATGACAGGGCTAGTTAAGGAAATTATCTGGATACATTGTAGCATAAAAAGTGCTACTTTGTAAATTATAAAATTATAAATATACCTCAGCTTATATCATCTGAATGATCACATATACGAATGCAAATATAAGCACCTGATCTTTCTGCATGAGAGAGGTTTTTCTTAGCACTATCTATATGCAAAGCGGCAAATTGGATCTCTCTTGTCACAGAAGAGACACCTGAATTGGATACACAAAATGTCATTTCTAATTTGAATTGTTTCTCCTACATATTTACATGTTAGAGCTTTCTGATCTGCTTACTTGGGGAAAAAGGCTTGCTTGCTTAATACTATATAACTATGCCTGATAAACTGTACGCTATCATGAAATGCTATTGTTTCCATTTCTAAGGAAAACACACAATGTACAGAACCCTTCCTTAGCTGTAAAGTGCTGCAATTTGCTCAGAGTTCTCTCTTTAGTAAATAATTATGTTGGGAGTGGGATAACCAGGAAAAGAACTTGTTAATTTGCACTTTATTCAGGAAAAAAACCCTCCCTTATGAATGACAAAGCTAATAAAGAATACTGAAACAAATGTCACATCTTTATATACTGCTCATTTATAAAGTAATTCATACTCTTATAGGTCATAATTTCAAAATAAATACTATACAGTTAATTTCTTACCATTAATAAAGAGTTCAGTAAAAGAACAACTGCCTGATATATTAACCTGGCTGTGAGATGCAAGACAATGCAGAGTTGACTGTAGGACGTTTAGCATTAGCTACATTTGGATATGTATGAATTCATATATTTCCCTACAGTCACTTCAGCATAAAAGTACCATTAACATCTGAAAAATCAAACCAATATTGTATTAAGTAACATAATAAGGAACCAGCTCCACAGCTGAAAGGTAAGTAAAGGTTGTTGGATCAAATTGTTTCTTGCTCATCAAGTTCTCAACAAGGAACAAATGCTTTGCTGTATTTCTTATTAAAATATATGTAAAGACTAATCCATGCACTTAGAACAATCTCAGCATTCTGTTCAGTGGGAATGGAATGCTCCACAGTTCTGGGGTTTGTTGCAGTGCAATCCTGACTCTGCTTGAACATGAGGCTGCAGAGAAATAACCTTTGTGTTTCAGGGGAAGTCTTCATTTAGTAATTATGATCTATAGTTTTCATGGAAGGAATGCCATTTTTGGAAGAAAAATAAAACACATTCTAAGAAAGCTGTTTGGTACTTAGGCACTGCTTCAGATGTCGTCTTTCCAACTATAAACAGACAGATATAAACACTGAGGTGGGTATGTGTGGTGGTGCTCTTTATCTTACGCAGATAATTATTATAGCATTAAAAGAAGCTGGACTGGGCAGAAAGTAGCCATATAGATATAAGTGGCCTGAATTTTTTTTATACTAATGGAGTATGTCAATGCTAATATGTTCAATCTTCTGCACTGTTTACTGTTGTGTGATTTATAATTAAAGCTATCATATTCTCGTCAGACATTTTGTAATTTTCTCTCCTCCACAAAACCCTTTCCATTTATTTTATCTCAATAGATTTTAGTATGGCACTTTCAATAGCCCATTATTGGATCATTATCAATAGTCCCAGCTGTATAGCTTAGTAAAACAAAAACAAGAAGGATTTCCTGTACACAATATCACATTTAATTACAGTATCTCATTACCAGGAATTTTGATCATAGTAGTTTTTAGGATAAGTTACTTTAAAGGGCAAAACCAGTAGATGTAACTGGAAAAAAACACTGAAAAGTGAAAAGTAATTAAACATTTTTGGAAAAGATTGCACTGAAAGGTGCTAAGTCAAAGGTTAAGTGGCTATATGGCTATGCTAAACGTTGGGATCAGTTTCAGTTTTATGACCTTTAGATGAAAAATCAAAATAGCAAGAATTAAAAAAAAAGTAAGACCTACTCTAAAATACTGAAGAAGTGCTTTGTTGGAATTTCATGCAGAATGTACTGTCATCTCAGGAGAAATACTCCACTGTTGTGGACAGTATCTATGGTAGACGGATTACATTTTGCTTAGCATTCTTGGAAGTCACAAACTTCCTGGTTTTGTCCAAGTCTCTATAGAGGTACTCTGCCAATAAAACTGAAGTTTGAAGTTTCTAAGTTATTAGAAGTATGGTGGAACAAACCTTACTTGATCGTTGAGTGTTTTGGTTTTTTTTTAAACACTGCCAAGTTAAAAACAGAGCCACGTGCTTAGCAGGATGAGCGCAGATCACAGTCATTTCTCACCCCTCTCAGTTATTTTACTTTTTCTCAGGCTGAATCCTTTGCATTCCCAGAATATCACACTGTTCAGAGCTGCATTAGTCAAAACACATTTAAAAATATTCATCTGCAAGTCTTTCTCCAACTTTAATTTAGAAACATTCAAAACTAATTATAGAAAGCTCCTAACGTAACTAGAAAAGGTAGAAAGATCAGAAGTAAGGTGCAAAGATCAGAAGTATGGAGTGGTTTTTGCATTAGAACTGTGACTTTTGATTTTGGAAGAGACATCTAAAGGGGGCTACAACAGAGATTTATAAAACTGTGAACAATACTAAGGAACTGAACAGGGAATTTTAATCACTGTATTGCAATACAAGGATTTCTTGCACTGCCCACAAAATTGTAGCACTGTCTTGTGCTTGAAGTCGCAGCACACGAATACATTCATTTTTGAGGATTTTTTATGTTTAATCTGTCTTGAATCCTTTGCGGAATATTCGAAGTACAGTGTGGCTGCTTGTTCACCAGGGATTCCCAGAAGTCACCAAAAGACCATGTGAAAATAAGCTATTGAACTGGACTAGGGAGGATTTAGTGGCTGGTAGCCAATTCCATCTATGGGTCATGACCAAGTCACAACTCCTTGGCCCTATAGAAATTACCTTGGTAACCGATGGAAGTGCCAATAGCCAGACCATCTTCTTCGATAACTGTGGAAACCCAACAGCTTTCCTCAGATAGCGGTCATGTATTTCACAAGTGCTGAGAATATACAGAGCACAAGCAATGGCATAGCCTCCCCAGTTAGAGACCCCTGCGAAAGAATGTCACCATGAAACCAAATTGTAAAAAAACCTGACTAGTTATTGCAAAGATACCTAATCTGCCTAAGTCATTAGGCATGTACAACTGAGTCTCATGTAGTGATGGTGAAATGGAACAGAGGTATGAATTAAATACTGACATGAATTTGGAACATTTTTTTCAGAAATACACAATTGCTTAACATAAAATGTTTTCAGTAGTATTTCAGATTGAATTTCTGCAAGTTTCCATCTAGTGTTTGTCATTTGTCTTTCCAACAAAGCAAAAACTCAAATGGGTGTGGTCTATAACACAATTCCACTTGGCTTAATGTGAAGTCCGTGAACTGTGAGGAGCAGTGTTACAGCCTGGTGTCTTTTGCTTTTAACCACACAGAGGTAGAAGACTTTGATAAAGTATCCTAAACCAGGCAAATTTTCACTGGTGTCAGATTTTGTAATGGAATGCTGTACCATTGCAGAGAATCCCTTTTTTGGTCACAAATGATGACTGATTACACAGTTCAGCTGTTTTATAAGACATGAAGCCATGGTGAAACTAACTGTGTGTGTCTTGATGATGTGGCCTTGGTGTAAGTATCTTATACAAAAAGACATTCTAATGTAGTTAATATCCACAAATTTTCTGTACGCTGTTATGAAATCAGTCCACACAGTCTTGTTTGACAGCTTCTTTGTCAAGACTGTATTGGAGATCGTTAGATTTGAAACTTGCTGTGAGAAGTTATCTCTGCTGCCCGATACCTTTTCCAGAGATGCAGAATAGCAAAATTTTCAAAAAGTGTGGAAGCTGCTTTAGTGCATGTAGTTTTCCACACTTAAACATGTCAAAACCTCCACCTTGCTTCCCTTTGCAGGGTCTGGGTGTGACAGTTGCTTTCAAAATAAAAATAATCAGAATTGCCAAAACAGCCACCATGAATACTATATACATAGAGCCACAAGAAGTAGATCTAATTGTCACCACACTCTCATTTCTCCCCCAGAATTGCTGGTTTAGTATCAAGAGTGTTAGATATCTAGGTTAGAAACTGAGAAACCTGAGCCTAAGTACAATATGGACCATTCATAAATTGGTCCTTGCTGAACACATCTCTCTCACTGCAAATTTTACTTCGTGCTGGCCAAGCTATTAGGGTAGAAGAGAATTTTAACTATAGCATTCAAATTTTTTTGTACATTAAGAATGTACATCTGTCCTCGAGTGGCTGTTGAAAGGACTTACCATCTCTTCATGTCAGAGCAATGCGACTGATAACCCTGACAGTGTCACACCCACAGAAGCTCATCAATTATACTGAAAATTCATATGTGCATAGACATTTCAATTCCCACACCGATCACTTATGCAGTCTTCTTTGATATTTTATTTAAGGTGTGATATTTCAAGAATATTCAGGATTTCCCAACTACTTCCAATTAAATGCACTTTCTTCATGAAACATCCTCAATTTTCAGACATTCCTGCTGGAGCTGTAGTTGCTTAACTATTCAGAAAACGGGCATAAAACAGAGACAGATTTGTTTGCTTGGTCATACAAAGAAAGGGCCAATACAAAGTAGTTGGAAAGACAGATGTTTTCTTGTCAAGTCTATTCTCAAACATCAACAGCTCTCCTACCCCCCCCCCCCAAAACCCCTTACCAGCTACAATAGTAAAATTGGCTTCAACATCACAAGCTATAACATCTCCATTTTTTATGTGCTTCTTTACAGCGTCTTTTACTTTGCCCATTCCTAATTCATTTCCTCCATCTCCAACACCTTTATTAAAAGAGAAGAAGGCAAAGTGAGTATGGACCCAGCATATAACTAACAATCCATTTAGAAAGCATCCAGTGCCTTCCCCAGAGCCTCTGTGACATTCATAGCTCAATATGAGATGATTAATCCTTTTTAATCAAAAGTGTCTAAAACCAGAACACTGTGAATGAAATAGCTGAAAGCATCACCTATCACATGCTAACCTGTAAGGGTATATATGTGATGTATGCTGTACTGGTGCACGCAAAAGAAATCAAAATTGTCAAGTGCTCATGAACTGCAGACAGATAGTAAATTTTGCTTATGGAAGGCCTTAAACAACGAGTGTTCTATACAATGCATTATCATAAGTACATTAGCACAAATAGAGAAAGAAGATAGAAAAATGAATCCAAAATAAACTTGCAAAATAGCCTACGATTCTATAATAAAGCAAGCATAGAAAACTTTGGCTTTTACAGCTTTAAGAAAAGAGATTAAAAGTAGCAATTATTGCAGAAAGATAAACAAACATATATGTAAGGACTTTGGCAGAAGTAGGATGACTTACTGCACTGGCAATCTATTTTACACAGATGACTATCATTGCGCCACAGCATACAAAGAGCCCAACCCTGTGTACTATTACTGTTTTCATTTTTTTCTAGTAATTTATGAAAAAAAAAAAGCTTTTTAAAAATTTTATTTCAAAGTGTTCTTATATTCAGGGTGTGGGGCCTTGATTTTGCTGGTCAAGTAGTAACACTGTGTATTTGTCTCAGTGATTTCAGTAAAATCAATGGGACATGTAACTTCAGGAAAATTCTGGGCAAACCTATGTTGGGACATAAAATTATTAGATGTCATTCAGAGATCTGGAGATGAGGATAACACATAAACTAGCAGCTTACATGAAAGCTGGATAGTACCTCTAGTCTCTCACCGACGTTAAAAAAAAAACTGCAAAAAAAAATCCATCTATTTAAATGGAAATTAACATCTCCCTTTCACCTGTTAGTCTAAATGGTATCTTCTCAAGTTTGAAGATTTTATAGAAAATTCCTACTTAATGTCTGTGAAACAGAACAGTGAAGAGTTCCAAGTCCTCACTGCAATGTAGCATATTTGAATTTGAAATGTGACTGTGCTCTAATGCATAGCATGTGTTACAGGAGAGAAATTACAGTATTTATAATTTACACTTCAAGCTCTGAAAATTGATAAATTTAACACTTTTAGTAACTGCATAAATATCTCACATAAGTCTGTAGCAAATTTCTTCTTTAAGTGAAATTGGAAGTTATTTCTCAGTAGCAATTTTTTAGTTAACTCCTTAAGTCTATATAGTCAAGGGGAGAGTAACTGAGTGAGTGACACGTAACTTACATAAAAGGATTTGCCATGGAACAGCCAATCTTTTTTCTTATCTGCTTTAATAATCTTGTCACATTTATTTTGGTGCTGGGATTTAATGGTGCCTTCTAAAATCTGTTTGTTGGTAGTACTTTTCAAGTAGGTAATGACATAATTATGGTGCCTCTGTCATCATACATAAATATGGTAGTTACTACTGTTTTGCAAGAATCCACAGAATGTTTCGATTTTTCTTATATTCAAAATCTAAAATTTTGCTTTTAATGGTCTTTAAAAAGGCTAGAATGAATTATTGTCCTTTGCAGATTGTCAACAGTTTCTTTAACTGAGAGATACTAATCTGTTGCTCAGGGGTTTTTGTACCAGCCTTGCTTTGCTGAAGTCCTTGCTTTTTTGAAATTCCTGTCACCAGGATGGTTACACAGTTAGTAGATCTACTGCTGTGGATGGATCCCATTAGCATTACACTGGGAGGAAAAGAACACCACACCAAAAATTTTCCTGTACCATCCGTTTTCTTCTTCCTCTACACATTGGCAGAGGATGACATTTTACTGTTGATTTCCAGAGTGAGATTCACCTGACAAAATGCAGCCATCTACACATGAGCTAGTCAGCTAGACTTTTTTAAAGTCAGCAGAGAGAAACAGACCTTTCAAGCATTCAGTTCATCTCACCCCAAGGCAGACATCTCAAATATAGATGTCTGAAAATAGACAAGATGAATCCTCTTCTCCTAAAGGCCTGAGTGCTTTCCAGGCAGAGGAAAAATAGTTCCATTGGCTCTTCCAGGCAAATTTTCACTGACTACATTGGTTTCTGAAACTACATTCATGAAAAATGCAGGAAACGTCATCTTCTGTGCTAAAAATCATTTGTATGAAAGGGAAACAAGTGTGACCACAGTTTTTCATGCAGTGCTTTGGAAAGCTTTTCATTAGCTCCTATATAAATAGCATATAGCTATGTCAGTTGTATGACAGCTGAAAAAAATAGCATGTGGTTTCAGTAACATCTCCTAATCTTTTATTTCAATCTTTTGTGGAACATAAGTTCTTCCAACCTCAGTCTTTCACATCTTCTTATTTTGTATATTCCTGAAGGTTGCTGCTTACTCCATGACTTTTTATGATAGCAGTACCCATACAATGGCAGGTATTGTTCATGATTTGTCTGTGGTCAGACTCCTAGATCAGTTCTTTTTAAACACAGATCTTGTTTTAAATACAAAACTTGACAGCAATTAATCAGCATTTAACAAATGTTCTAATATTTCCCCTCTCCAACTACTAATGCAGTACTTCTTGCCACTGAGCACACTATATAAAGACTTCTGTAAGGCTGAAAACTTGATCTTTCTAGTATCCTTTTCTAGTCTATAAAGTTATCTGAGTACTCCACCCTAATGGGTGCTGTACAATATTTGCATTTTGAACTAGACATATGCCTCCAAGTTCCTACTGACCATGAAGAAAGTCAAAGATAGCCCCACGAGAAAAATTTATCATAATTAGTAGCAATACATTATCATCAGTAATGAGAGACAAGATGTAAAGGCCACAGGCCAGATTTGTGCCTTGTTAAGCTAGGCTTTGCAGAAAAACACTGAAAAAGCCAACAGCCATCCCAAGAAATTGTAATCAAATTAAAAAACAGACACAAAAAGTTAGTGTGATAAGCAAAATAAGAAATGTTAACTAGGTAACAGACAATAAGAAAAAAATTACATTGTTTTTCTATAGATACTCAATTAGCTCTCCAGCATAGAATATCCATGTGCTCAAATTCCATGGGAGATCAGAGCAGATAACTTCATTGTCTTTTGAAGCCTATGACCTGTTAAATCATTTTCTATGCAGACATCTCTTTAGAGAAAATTCATAGCAAAGGGATGCAGTGAATCTGGATAACTGCTTCTTTTCTTCTTATTCACAAGCTCATGGTATTTTTAATTAACAACATTTCATAGTATATTTGAATATTTAGAGAATGTTTAAAACAAACTAAATTCTGCTGAACAGATTCAAATTCCCACTCTGCAGAACATGCCAAAATCCACCAAATCAATAATATACTTTGAGCTGCCCTGGGAGATATTTTAAGAAATGGGGGTATTTTTATTAAAGGAATCAGGATGTGATGTTACATAAGTAGCTGGAGAGACCAAGTCCTTGTATCAACAGTCTAAAATCAGGGACAAAGTAATTGAAATTAACTGCAGCAGATAAGCCTCTGAGGCATTTTGCTAAACATCCTTATGAAAGAGAGCTTTTTCTATCGTTATTCAATCTTCAGCTTCTCTGCTAAGATTGCCAACAGAGTGCCATCTAGAGTGCTTCTTTTTGAATGTTGAATGTTACTCCTCAGGAATAGGACAAGAATTTGAATTAAATCCAAGTAAAACATATTACAAGTTTTAAGATAATACAACAAATACCAGTGAACTCTTCCGCTATACAACTTTTAAATGATTCCAATAAAGGGAAATCAGACTACACATTATGTCTGCAGGAGCTCTCTAAATTCCATGGAAACATTTGAGAAACATCACTACTGAGAAGTCAAAGTCCCAGTGCTTTTGGTAATACTTAGGAGTGAGTCCACAGTGCTACAAGAAGAAAAAAAGCCAGATCAGCAGACATGTTCTGACGTGACTGAAATCAGCCTGGCATGGACACTTACTTCTAATTTTGTGACCCTTATTTCTAATTTTGTTTTGAATATTTATATAGATTACATATCTTCTAAATGTGTTTTGGGCCACGTAGTGTAGCACAAAGCATTTGATTGTACAAGGAAGTTGTATAATTTTTATATATCTGGGAATCCTTGATCTATGGCATATTCTTTCAAAACCAGGTACAAGTCAGTTTTCAGGAAAAAAAGGACTATTGACAAAAGAGAGGAGCACTGTGTTGACAGCAGCACTCTCATTAGACATATTAGTCAATCCTAATGTAGTTTTGACAGGAAGGACAATGTACTCCTTTAAAGGTTATTATTGTACATGTATATTTTGTTAGAGAAGGCACTATTATAATAGATGCAAATATGCAATCCCTGCTCAAGAAAATGTACTGCTAAAAGGCAACACAAACTAAGATTCTATCCAGACTGCTGTTTTAACACAGGTGTTAAGGTATAACAATCATAAAAATAACTATAATATTTTAATATGTAATGTTTCCATTCAGTAGTCATTTGCTTTCTATGCTGCCTTTCACATGTAAAATAAAGAATAAAGTCAGTGTCAAAAACTACTTTTAGAGAAGCATATGTATACACATTGATGTATAGATAATACGCACATCTGGGCTTGCTTTTTTGTCCTTAAATAACTTTGAAATCAACTCTTTTTTTTTTTTTTGGTTGTGGGAACCCTTCAATAGAAACTTCTAACTTTTCTCCAGCAACAGTCTTTAAACTCAACCACAAAAAAACAGCTGTAGCCTGCAAGCAGTTATTCAGCACCTGCCTCCTGCTCCCCTCGCTTCCAGTCAGAGTTCCTGTTCTGTGCTTCTCTTGCTTCTGAGAATATAACACAAACTCACACATACCTGTTGTTGTGATTCCTGGAATGGTTTGTGCAGCTAAAAATAGTTCATCTATGGGATCCACTAGATGTTTAATGTTAACTTTCCTGGCATTGTAATAATTGCCATCAGCAGCCATCCCAGCACGCTCTATTGCTATCAGGTGATCAAATCTGGTTAGAGATGAGTGAAAAAACAGAGGAGAGTAGTTAAAGCTGCAATTCTCACATAACAAACTCTTCTGTTGGCTGCTTTTCCTGTTGTGCTTGGTTCTACTTTTTGACCATTTAGGATTCAAGGTAAAACTTGGATACTGTTTTGTTATTTCTGAATGTAGTTCTCTATAGTTTATTTTCAAAGGTTAGTCTAGTTTCTTTATAGCTTTAGTGTAACTCCCTATTTGCCACCAAGAAATGGAGAAGTTCCTGAAATCCTCCTAACCAGCAATCCTTTGGGTCAGCCATCTGGCCTTACTCTGTTTCATGTTAAAAAACATAACATCTTCTAAGACATTAGTTTCTATATATGTTTTCAAAGAATACAAAAAATGGCAAGTAATGATCTTCTAAATCCTTGTCAGTGTAAATATAGTCTCTGCTTGAAGTATATTGTTTGGCAAATGTTCATTTGTTTCTAGTTAGGGAGTTTTTTGGTTTGGGTCTTCAGATTTGTTTGGGTTTTTTTTTCTTTAAGTCTATGGCTATTTTGCTAGTTATGAAAGTAGACAGATGTACTGCAGATGTCCTAGGTTTTAAGCAGAATTTTAGTATTCAGTTCTGCCCCTGTATGTTAGAATTAAGTTATTTTGCTTCTGTTTCTCCAATTTTACTGTCAAGAGGTTACTAATTCTGCTGAATTACTTAATGTTCTTGTGGGTGGGTATCTACAATGACTACAGAGACCTTAAACAGATTAGTTGTCTACTTTAAAGAAACACTTTAGCTTTTTGGGACTGTGGGTTCAACTGAAATAGAAACTGGCTGTAATTATATTATGCATAGCTATAAAACACATTTATAAAACAAAACATAGAAAATGGAGACAGTATCATGCATACAATTATGGCATACACTAACCTGTGGAAAGAAAGGGGAATTGAGAAAGTTGATGAAGCAATACCATAGTGAAAGATCTTTTTATTAAAGAGAACAAACTGAAGGCAACTACACTAAAATGCTTTACAAGGAAAGATCAATAAAAACAAGCAATGTATGCCTACTTAAAGGAAATGTAAGTTGCCTGTTAAGTAATGAAATGTGCACACAGCTACTTAGCAAATTATCCAGTGCATTAACCCTAATCACACACTTTGTACAAATTTGAATTTTTGCCCAATATTGTATGCTCAACAATGCATATGCAAACAGCTCAACTCAATATCGAGAAGTGCATGCATACATCTATAGTTTTTGCTTTGGCTGCCTAAAGACAATAGGGTGATCACTTTCACACTATTACAAACACATGATGTTTTATTAAATCAGATCAGATTCCCCAGTTGTCAGACTTCAGCCAAAGCTCTAGAAAGTGAACACATTCCACAACACTTTTCCTAGCTCTTCCACTGACTCCGACATAATACTTCCCCTTTCTGATTTTCTCACTGATTTAAAAACTGGTAAAATAATATAGTGTGTGTGTATATGTATCTGTATCTATGGAATAAGAGCTGAAAAGCTTTTAGAAATTTTTTTGAAGGAAAAGAACTATTGATATATGAATTATAATTTCTTTTTTTGTACTCCAGAAATGCATAATTGCAGAATAATATGGAATTCTGTACTCTGTGTGTGCTCCAATACCAATGTTTGGCTTAGAATTTCATTCTGTTCCTTCCATGTTTTAAGGATTTACTTGTAACCATTATGCCTTCTTAGATCATGTCATTATTTTTATTATACCTTTACACAGTAGAGGTGTGACCCATTCTCTAAAACTGAATACACATACCTAGGTCTTCCAGGATTCCCATTCTCACACAAAAACATTAAAGCTGAATTAGCATTTTCCCTTTGATAACTCAATAGAGGGACAGGTCTCTTCAGGATTCCTATAGGAAAACAAAATACAATTCAGATACTATGTACCTTTTTTTTTTTAAATGTGTTTTTTAGTAACTTAAAAACAAAACAGAACAGTTAGAATAGTAAGGACTCAATGCCTTCATACAGTTCCTGATAAGCTCTCTGCATCCTTACTTTAATTTAAACTCTTTTGGATGTTAGTGCTAGTAAATGGGACCTTGAGATAGAAAACAGGTCTACAAGAATAAGAACAGACATCCAGAATTCATCACAAACAGCTAATTCAGAATCAGAACCCAGAAACGTAAGCATTAACTTGATGCCAGCTAGGTTGAACAAAATGTCATTGTAGCAATGCTGATCAGAGCTTAGAGGATGAACTCTAGTTCATTCTCTGGAAAAAAAAATAATCCTGTACTAAGTGACACTGAGATTAACTGAAGCAAACCTTGGCTCAAATTGGCAAGCTAAAAACTGAAAAGCTGTGTTTCTTTCTGAAAAGCTGTGTCTTACCTAGTTGAACAGCCTCTTCAATAATCTTTTTATTCAGATTCATGGCTCTCTGATCTGTTACTATGGCAACCTCTTTCTCCAAGGCCTGCAACATAGCTGCAATAGCGAGGGCTCCCGGGGGCCCATCATTCTCTTCCGGTGGCTCGTAAGTGAAGTGGGTAGGAAATCCAGTTGTTATCAGCACCGACCGAGCATGGGAGATGGACAGGCAAGCCTTCAGCAGCTCATCTTGGCAGCGTAGATGAATTATACCCCGGTCTCCTATAAAAGTGTTTTTAAAGAGAGCAGTGCACTTCAATATATTGTTCTCCTTTTGAAGTTTCTGTGTGGGTGAACCTGCATATTTTAATCACATAAAATGGGTTAAAAAAAAAAAAAGAAACCAAAAAACCTCTGGTCAAGGCAGGAATTGGGGTAATTTCCTCAGGAAACATAGGAAGGTGTAGGATATGAGTAATGAAGATAATGGGCTGTGCTTCCAGGTTTAGAATTTCAGTTAACTGGATTCTGAAAATTAGTCTACCTAGCATTTCTAGGTATTAGTGTAAATAGCTTTTTCTGAGAGCTTATTGCATATTGTTTCCTTTCCTTTGGCCCTCTGCTTTCCTCCGATCTGTGGCGACAGTCGTACTAGACCATGTCCAGCTACCGAAGCTAGATTGCAACTCAAGCATCCCAGATTTTACAGAAGTTTTGATGCAGACTCCAGATGAGTAAGCTGGTCCTTTTTCTCTATTTAACCCTATCTGCTTAGGGAAGAGTTAATTCCCAAATAAATTCCACTTAATGAGATGATTAACCACTGAAGTGAGGTTTCAGAGACATTGTAAGTTACCAGGGGACTTTATAAACTCAATCAATACAGTGGTATCCAGGTGACTGCTAAAAGATCTTGTAACATTTCACATAGCAGAGAAGCATGTTATCCAACCTTGAGAAATGGGTGAATGTTAACAGATGTCTCTTCTCATGGGTCAGTCCCTAAAGAGGCAACACTGTGTTATCTGCCTATGTCTTTCATTGTTCAAACACTTCCTATCCCCTCTCCCTTCCCTGGCACTTGGAAACACAAGTTCACAGCGCAGTCCTTTCGATTTACTAGCACTCCTGAAAATCACAAATACCAGCATGATGTGCTGATATTCATGGGTTGATAGCGAGAGGTAAGTCTTCACTATTGTTTTCTACCCTCCTCACATCTTCACCTTTCTCACCTTCCCACCCCCCCAGCACTTTGCCCTTTTTGTCCTCAATATCCCCTTTGCCATTTCTCCCTCTGTTCCTCCAAAATAACATATGGGCAATAGACAGATAGTGGACACACAAAAAAGTTCTGAACAAAACTTAAGTAACTGAAGCAGGGAATATTAGTCTCTGAGAAGTGGCGTATATTAACTGAGATAAAGTACTGTACTCTCCTTTAGCAATAAAATGAGCTAACTCTTAAGTTAGGTCCTGCATTTCTGCAGAGCATGGCATTGCGCCAAGCTGAACTCCAGAGAGTGGGAAAAGGAGAGGCCTTATGAGTAAAAATAAACAGACTCAAACATATGCACACAGCCCAAACCTGGAGCTTGGGAGAGCTGGGCGTAAGCTGTTTTCCACTACTGCCTACAGAGGATTTCAGAAAATTTATGGGAAACTGAGATCAGAATTTACAGCAGACAGAGGGGACTAATTCAGTATGTATTTTGGGAATGGTTGCGCTACTCAGTTTGCCTTTATTTCCCTCTCATCTTCCTTGTGCACACATGCAGCCCTACCTCTCAACCTTTTGTGGTGATCAGGTCATTTTGGTCCCTCACACAACACCTCAGTGATGAACATGTCAGCAGAGCTTGATGTAATTCCACCCATCAGAGAGGGATGTTTGAAAAGCATGTGCAACTACTAGAATTTTCTGGTAGAAGCACAGTAGTCATTAATATATGTAAAGAAACTTGCTATTTACTCAACAGTGAATACCCATGTAGCTGTTATACCAGCATGCTGAGGTGTCCTGTACTTTACATATCAATTTCAGTTTTATTCAGTAACAGTACTTATTCCCTGTGGACTCTCCAGTCTGCTGTAAACATTGATGCTTCTGTGTACTTTGAGAGTTTACAGTCATTGAGACCAGATATTCCGTTACCCATAAGGTTGAATGGTTTTGGCAGGCTCTGACATTAAGTATGGTAACAGAAAATGTAAGACCTCGTTGTATTAACTCACTGTATTCCACAAAGAATTTTTAAAGTCTTACAATTGCCTTTAGAATCTTACTGTGTTCTTGAACTTTATGAATATATAAAAAAAGCAGGATAGGTCATATCTATCTCAGAACAAATCCACTAATATAAGAGAGTTTTTGTTTTTACCTGGATCTATTCCAATTAGAGTCTCTAGAGTCTTTATCTTTTGGGCTGCTTCTGCTGACACAATACTATAATGCAGAGGATCTTGAGAAATGCAGTGGACTTGTGGGACTTCTCTTGAGGATCTGACTGTGACGTTGTCATTCTTTAGGTCAGTAATGAACATGCAGCCAGGAGAATGAGTAAAAGCTAATGGAGCTCCTAAAATGGGTGAAAAAACTTCAGTTAAACATGTTGTTATTGCAATATATTGAAACATCAGAATGATAAAATCACAAAAAGCTATTTAATTTAACAACACAGAGTCCCTGCCTGATGACACTTATATCATAAAAATAGGTGATATTTTAAGTTACACTGCAGCAATTAATACACTTTGAGAAAGAAATGTATGCATATACATCTGAAAATGTTTTCACTCTTAAAAAAGCTCACATGGGTAGTAGAGATCAGGTTTTTCTACAATATCCTCTTTGGTATAAACTTGAGGCAACTTAGGAGCTGAACACTGGTACCCTCCAAGGAAGTCTGTCGGGAATTGGCAAGTCTGAAAACTGGGTTTGACATGCATGAAGAAACTAGTACATTGACATAAGAACAAGTTAATGTTTGCACAGTGTGTTGGTGATATTGTTTCCATAAGAATAAATTAATTTTCTAGGTTCTAGAGCATTGCTGGAAGCTATAGTGTCTCTCTTGTACCTTTGAATATCCTTGTAATAGTGATATGACAATACTATGTCAACTACTGCCTGCTGGCTAGGAGTAATCCTTTATAGGATTAAGAAAACGGGGACTAGCATCTCTGTGCAGTGTCTTACTAACCTAGCTAGGAGACCTGTAAGCTGGCAAGGAATAATGACAAAAGGTGACTAGTAAGCCTTAGCAAAGGGAATCTGAGTGGCACCTAAAACCCTGGTGAACAATAAACTTATTTAGACCTGGCAGTATAGTAGCTCCCTAAGCTGAAAATATTTGCTGTCTTTATACTAATTCCAGAAGTCTTGATCTAGGTTATACTTGATTTGGCAAAATTGGTATGTTATTGGATAAATCACAACTGGTATACTTAAACAAGCAAAATCTTACTTTGAAAGGATGGTGAAAAGGAAGGAGATATTTCTTTAACAAGTACATATGTGCTTGGTCTGTACTAAATCTGTTGGGAGTCTATGGCTAGTTAATTTAAAAGCAGCTGGGGAACATGGTTGTTGAGGTTTACTATATCTCACCAAATCAGGTGAGTAGACAGTATTTTTTGTAAGAAGCTAGCAGATTCATTTAAAGTATAGGTACTGATGATATGGCAGAATTTTAACTGCCTGGATGAGAAAGGAGCACAGGAGGATATAAACTGCCAAAAAATTCCTGGAATGCTTTAATGACAACTGGTTTTAATACAGAAAATGAAGAAATAAATAAAAGTAAAAGCCAGTTCCAGGCAAAGGCAGGACAGACAGCTGCTTTGGGCAACAGATTGTAGAGGGGCTGCAAATTTTCTCTCTCCTTTCCCTGCAACAAAGATGCATGAGGAAGACGAACAGAACTGCTGGAGAACACAGGGAAGAGCAGGATTTTCAGCTTGGATTTGGGACTGGAGAAAAGGGATTGTCTGTGAGAAAGAAAAAGAAGTCTCTGCTCCTGGTGCTGAACATATTTGCAGCAGGTGTTGAGAGCAGTTTAGATAAACATCTGTAAGGAACCACAAGGATGTAGCAGATCTTGCAAGGAGAGAAGGATGAAGCAGATGACCTCCCAAGGCTCTCCCAATTATACTGCCTATGATTACTGAGCTTCTTTTTCAGTAAGAACTAAAATATGAGATTTCATTCCACTCTAGTGATTTACAGCAGTATATAATACTGTCACTATGGTTTAACTGCATTTTCTTGCCCTTTGTGCTCGTGCCTATTATAAATGACTGGATAAAGTCCAGGACAGCTCTGTGCAGAGGACAAACCTTCATTTATGTAAAGTGTGTCACATTTACTTCGTTTTAGAACAAAATCTAAAAGCTCAAAATTCTTCATGAGACAATTATGAACTCTTTTCCAGGTTAATCAATTTGCTAGCCCTTGACAACATTTTGGAAAGATTTCTGGCTGCCTTTTTTTTTTCCCCTTTTTCCCCTTTATTATTGTTTTACTGCAGTGTAATACAAAATATTATTTTAAAAGGAAGAAGCTTAAAAATGAATGCCTGTAAACTTCTCATTTTTAATAATGCTTAAAAAAGATGTTTGGATGCTGCCAGAGCTTTAGATTTCTGCCTTTAAAATATTCAAATGCAAGTGATGAAATTTCAGTAAGAACTTCCTTTAAGTTAAGGCAGACCTGTATTTTGCAATGGAAAATAGTCCTGCCAAAGGTTTTTTTGTTGTTTGGTCAGGGTGTTTTTTAGCTTACCCTAAAATCAAGCCTGCTAAACAGCCAACTCAGTCCATGTTAAAAAAAAAAAAAAAAAAAAAAAAAAAGAGAGAGAGGAAGAAAAAGAGATTAAAGGCTAATTTAAAAAGAATCTCCAAACATAGCACATACTGCAGTTGATGACTGCTTCTACTCCTGTTACTCCACAGGCCCAAAACACTGGAATATCACCAGGGTGAAGGTGAACTGGATCTCCATAGTCTGGTTTGGAAAGATCTGGTATTCCCAGCAGACCTGGAATTGATCAAAACTGAAATTATGAGAGATATCAATCAAACGGTAATACTGCAAAGCTGGGGGGGGAGGGGGTGGGGGTGGTGGACCCCAAACATCATTCAATGACACTGAGCTAGGATTGCAACAGTGGCAAATCCCACTGAAGTGGCATATTTAGTTTGCCTTTGAGTGCATGTCCCCAGAACCTGAGCTGACTTGTTTTCCAGTTTGGTACTTGATGACATCAGTAAAAATGTATTCACTTTTATTTTGTTGCAGAAATAAAGCTAGACATGTATGCTGAGCTTCTATGATATTATAAATCTTCTTTACCAACAGAATAATTATATTCATTACACTGGCAAACAAGAACAAATGACTGCAATGCAAAATGGGTTCTTTCTAGAACACATTTTCTACTGCTTTAGCTTCCTACATTCTTTAGCTAGAGAAACAAGCAACGGCTTTTACCTCTCTGGGTTAGATAGCTACATCTCAGTCTTACCCAGCTTTCACTAAATTGTCTCTTCCTTTATTCTAACACCTACTTGTAATATTCTGGGTCATTCTAACCACTTGCTATCTTCCCTTGGTTTTAAATTCTTCAGATGCTTTAATATACCGCTGTCTTTTCTGAAATTAATTAATATAATCTATATATATAATCATTTACTCTTTTCTGTTAAAAATAAATAAATAGTGGAGACCCTTACTTGCCCAATCATCCTGTTGCTCTACTCAAAGTAATGACTTATTACTAGTTCCTCAGATTTAAGCACTCAGACCAAATATATTACTGGGGTGTACTGTTAAGCAATGACACCTCCTTCCATGCTCTGCAATGGATCCTTCTGTGTATGCAGCACATGAGTCTACTGACTGACAAATTTCTGTCAGCAGAGGGGAATTATTTTTTTTTTATTGTGATCTATCTTTATCTTACATGTGTTTGTTTGGTTTAGTTCCTTTTCCAAACAGCCTCCTGTTTTATCATTTCTTTTCAGTTTTCCCTTGCAAAGAATAGGATTATACTTGTTTGAGCTGATTAAAAAAAAAAAATATTCTTGTCATATTTCTATTTATTCTGTCTTAAGTGTTGTGCTCAATGTATCCTATTTCAGTATTTTTTAAAATAATGCAGTATTTACTTCACAGTCATCCACTAAGACACAAAATGCATCAACATACTTCTCCCCATGCTGTCAGTCATTGCTACCCTGTCACTGGAATCTCTGACAGCAAGAAAGTATTCACATATAAATGAAACTGCACCCATTTTAGAAAAATGTGATTACACATTTTTACCAAACCCACCCCTGCCATATAACTTATCTATATCAGACAGCTATCTTTTATCAAAGAAATCTCTGTGTTCAGCTCATGCAAAACCTACTTTTTCCTTTCCTTTTTTTTTCTCTTTTTTTTTCTCCCCCCAATTCAGGTTTGTGATCATTAAAAAGGATTAAAACATAATAAATTTACTGGTGCAGGTATTTCAGTCCTGCCACTTGCCATGGTTCCCACCTTTACTTTTATACATAGTAAAGTGCATGCAGAGTGAAAAATGAAAAGCACTGACCAGGGTCACCCATGTGAATTGGTGCTCCATGGGCTTCTTTTAATTCAGATGTTGCTAGCACTGCTGCTTCCAACTTGCTTTCAGGAATAGGTCTCATTGTGACTACTAAGTTGCAGCAAAAAGTAGAAACACTGTAGCAAGGCACAGCTGTCTGGCAGTTTAAAAGAATCCAAGGTGTTAGCAGGAATATTGAGTAATATTGCTGAAGTATTAGAAGAAATAAGTCTCAAACTTTGTGCTGTACTTGAGTTTAGAAAGGCTGCATACTAACATTCATTTTAAATTCTTTAAAAAAAAATTTCTTAGCATCCCATAACTTTTTTTTTTGTAGGATCCAGCAGTGCTGGAGTGAAACATTCCATCCTTGAACTTCTTCATGTAGATCACCAAAATTTTCAACATTATGCATTTCTTCTTCAGTACATGCAGTATACAGTGTGGTGAGCTCAGTATATTCTGAATATTGTCATAAAACAATGGTGTGCTCCCTATACAGAAAGGGAAAAAGCTAATAAAAAGTATCACACGGCAACAAATCTACTTGGTCTGAATCCACCCTCTGTAATTTGAATTCAGGGGAGCTACAGTGCTCTGTAACATGCAAGGGTCAGGAACGCCTGCTGCTGGCAGTACCCACTTCTACAGAAGCAGCATGCCAGTTCCATGCATACAATGCAGGTTCTATGGAATTCATCATCCTCACTGATGCTGAAACATATTTTCCATTCAGAAACAAAGCAGTCCGTCTTTTTAGAACAAAATGTCTGATATCCAAGTTGCATTTGAACATAAACAAGATATGTAGACAGCTAGAGCTGTATAGAAAATGTTCATTAACAATCTTTATAATAAAAATTGTACCTGTCACTGAAGAAACACACTGTACAGTTCTTCATAGTATTGATGTGCTATGAACTATGAAATTTTCTTAATTCTGAAATGTTATAAGCAGATACATAGTTGTATTTTTTTTCTTTAAGCTTGGTAGAAGGACTCATGTATGAGAGACATTTGTGCCTTCATTTTGACCAGGAGTATAGCAAAAAGATTGTGAAACAATAACACTAAAACCAACAATAACCTCTTTCTAGTATAACAGCATCTGAACTAAATGAAAAAGGCATGCAGATGTGTACTTCAGTGTTCTTAATATTAAAGGGTCTACCTACTGGAGCCACAATTATTCTAGGACTTCTACCAACATTAAAATCTGCACTATAAACTTTCTGAACACAGTTTTAATTTTCAGTGCTATGGTAGATGTCTCAAGTCTTTGGGAACATCTTTTGTCCCAGAGGTCTGGGTTAATTGCAAATATGCAGTTTAAAGCTTCTGTTGTCACAGGAAAAATCCAAAATGTGGCTGTCATATGCACAGAAGAAACTGCTACTGTCATGGCTTGCAAAAGGAATATTCCTACTCCAAGTTGGAGCTAGTATGGAGAGCGGGACATGTATAAAGGCATGGTCAGAATAGTGTATGGGTCATTGGTTGAAACAGAGAAGGCAAACCAGAACAGAATCCAAATGAAATGGCTGCCACAGCACACAGGGAAAAACTGTCACCATAAATGATTAAAAAAGCAGATTGGTCTTGCAGAAAGTTGAGAAAAGCACTGGACTGAGGCTGGGCATATTTTACCCTGTATTACTACGCGCTTGGCACTAGCACATGGCTGAAGTTACTATACAGGTAGGAAAAAAAGTTCTGATTTTGAGCAATAGATGTATGTACATAATGTGAATATGGACAAAGACTATGTGAGTGTGCATATACTTACGTTATACATGCTTATATTACATTTTTGCTCAACGTTTCTTATAGGAATGCCAGCATTTTGGACTGCTTTTTCGAAAGAGAAGCTGCAGCCTAAGTAAAAAGTCACCATGTCCTTAAGTTGTTCAGAATACTCCTTTAGGCTTTTCAGTGATCCAGTACAAGCTCCATGCTCATATATTTTGTACTGTAGGCAGTCAGTTCTAGTGAAACAAGAAGTTATCACAGCTTTATTTTATGTTTTGAAAACAAGGTGAATTGTTTGAATTGACATTAACCCAATATCAAACCACAAGATATAGCCTACTTTATCCATTTCTTTTCTTTCTAAGTAACAATGAAACAAACACATGCAAAAACCCCAGAACACCTTATTCTGCACAAAAACAAGCCAGTAAAATAGAACATGTTAGAGTTTGATATTTTTTAGGTTTTATAGGTAAATGTCACTTATATATATCTTGCCTCAGGGCTTCAAAAAAACCAGCTCCCTAATAAGTCTTTCTTTCAGTGTTTACTACAGGAATACATGTTTCAAGTTTCAGAGACTCTACAAGTATCATGCAGTCACCATGCCTGTGTTACTACCAAATAAACCAAAGGTAAAACCCTATTATTTAATTCTGCTGGGTCAGACTGCAAAACATTTAGAAACTACACAAAATTTCACTTTTGCATTAGAGAAATACTTGTAATACTGACAATTATCATCACATGCTTCTCAAGGACAAGATCAGGCTGTTGTACTCGCGCATAGTTTTCATTCAAAGGTATAACTCCAAGAAAATAAACTTGTTCAAAATGTACAACAGTGTAAGCAGGCTGTTCCCTGAAACCCTCCCAATCTCCACCAGCATTCACTGCAGAACTTTGACAAGCAGAGTTGGTCTGTAGTTACCTGATATCAGAATCGCTGCTCAGAGGAGGACATTTCCAATCACCTGGTCTACTTCTGTACAGCAGCGGCAGGGGTCCATTATTTGCATGGCAAAACTTCTCAAAGTCATCAGCCAGGGACTTGTGCAAAATCACAACATTGGCCTGTTTATAGCCTGTGGAAGGTAGGAATGACTGGTTATTAATTCACCTTTTTGTTTGTGAAACAATAACTTTTCCATATAGATTTCTTTAGATTGTCTATAAAAATTACCTGAAGGAAATTTTTGATTCAGAACTCAGTAAATAAACAACTTTTTGAAATGTTTTTAAAATCATAGCTAGATGTACTCTGTATGTGAAGTTGTTCACAGCTAAAATAGTTGGCAGCCACAGGTAGTACTAGAATATGAAGACAGCATAACTACTTTAAATTCATAGAAGTGTTTATTATATATAAACATAATTTATTACCTAAACTGGGAAATTAGTATTCTATAGAAAAATACTTTACTTTGCAAACGTTAGCACAGAGCCAAAGAAAGGCTATTGCGTACCACACTTTCACCATTTTTTTCATTTAATAGCAAGCTACAAATCATTGCCAGTCCAACAGTAAACTCCTGGTATCTAGATGTTATGTAGCCCATTCTTCAGAGTTTGTTGGCTATGGCATTTTACTATGGGCTGCAATTTAAGAGACTTAATTACTGCTCAGGCCTGTCACACTGAATCTCAGTCATTTCTACTATTTCTAATTTAAAAAGCTAAAATGAACAGAACTGCTACACTTTCTTCACTTGGAATCAACTTTGATTTAAAAGGTTGTTGACTACTACCATGCAGTAGCTTCTAAAGACATTAACATTTTTGCAATGAGTGTTAATGAAGAAAGCTCACATTTATTTATCTAGCAAAAATTTATTTTCTGAACAGTAGTAGTTATTACCAATGCCATTTTAATTTTCCTGCATGTAAACACCAGCTGTTCAAATACAGAGAGGAAATTTGGAGTCCAACTAGTCTGTGGTGTGTAAAACTGCCAATTAACAGTCTCTAACTCCTGTACTGATACTGTCTTTAAAACTTATTACTCTGTCTGATATCAGACAGGTGAGTAAAAAGCCTGCATAGAAGCTCTCACTTCCTTAAATACTGCGGTAGTCTGTCATTCAAGAGGCAATCATTTAGTTGAAATCAATGATCTGCCTTAAAAGGATGTAGAAAATCAGCCAAATCTTAGTCTTGACCAAAGCTAACAACAAAACCAAAAGATAAAATTCTATTCCTCATGGAAAAATGCAAAGCACAGGCTGAGGTAAGCATGTATTTGCATACTGAATGTGCCCACAAACTGCTCTCTTGGGAGTACTCAGCACAAAAATTCATTTTATTACTAGCAAAAGTTACTAAATACAGAAACAGCTTCTTGCTAAATACAGAAATACATTTTTGTTAAATAAACATACTAAATTTACCACTGAATAAAATACTACATTCAGTTACCCCTCAACTTCATTCCCTGCTATCCATGTGAAATCCACAGGCACTTTCTACTTCACTGGTGATATTCATGAATCCTTAAAAATATGGTTTTAGTCAGTGCATTCAACTTGGACAACACTGAATTTAAATTACTAGTCACGCTGACAGACTGAATCTGTAGGTAACTTTCAGGAATTCTATAGACTCAGGAAGCTTCATTTTAACTCTTTGACAACTTTATTATTCCTCCTGATAACTATCCTTACTTTCTTTACATATGAAAAGATATTTTTCCCTTCCCATATCCTCTTACATATATACTTGCATTATGTATCCATCATTATGAATATATTCACAAGCAATGCTAGTGAAGCTGGACATGCTGATCAACCCATGCATTACTTACACTCACTCATGTTCCTATTCAAAGAAGTTTAGGAATAGCTTTTAATTTCTTTGGTGAATGACAACGAGGGCAGTAAGAAATAATTATTTCACTTGTATATCACCCAACAACATAAGACAATTTTAAGGATTCTGAGAAATTCTAATTACCCTAGTTTTGTTATTCTTTGCATAATGGAGCGGTATGCTTATGGCTAGAAGTCTGAACTTGTTTTGTATGTAAACAATACTTTTTTCAAATGTTAAAACTAACACATTTAAAACTACTGCAGCAATACATGCACTTAATACAGTTGGGGTAAAATGCAGATTATTAACATTGTAACATATTTTCCATTAGTATTTTTCAACTTATGTACTGATGGAAAAGAAAACCATAATTTTAAGATTGACTATGATTTGATAAAATGACTCTTAACTTTCTTATGTTATAGTAATGCTACTACACACGGCTTTGTTGATAAGCTACTTGCAACAGTATTTTTTGTTATGTTAAGTTACATTTTAAAGTCGACCAGAACAATGACACAGAATTCTCTGCTTCTGTAAAAGTTCAGCTATGAGAGGCAAGATAGAAATCAATTTTCCAAAATGCCTTCAGTTATCTGAGTATAAAACTAATTTTTCCTTCCCCCTTATAATTCCCAGTCTTGCTGAGTCAGTAATTTCCAGCTTTTGCAACAAATGAAGCACAAAACTACTTCTGTAACTATACATCTCTAATTCTTCCCCAAAGTGTATCCGATGTGCTAAGTAAAGCAAGGTCTCTGTGAAGAACCTAGTATGTCATCCTGCGAATGTGATAATAACATATGCAAGAAAAAAACAGATTTGGTTAAAGACTTTTCAAATATTTTCTGCATCCATAATTTCTCAATGACATAACTGGGAGCTGAGGGATGCACTGCAAACATTGAAAACAAAGTCCATGCACTTTACATAGGCAGGATGATATGTTTTCTCTGACATAGTTTTATAATTTAAGAACACAGTGTCAGGTCCTTCAATGTGATTTCAAAACCATCCAAGTGACTTAAGAACATAAGTCAACATTTTCTTCTGTTTTACTTCAGTGCTTTTGATATTCCTGCATTCCTTCACAAACAAGAAAAGAAAACACATAACAATGAATCTAAAATGGAGTCACTTTTGCACTGAGCTGTTAGGTTTATTTACCTTCTGCCATTCCAGAAGTATTACTAATACTCAGTCTGTTGCATCGAATTATTCTTCTTAGCACATGGGGAAGGAGAGATTTCAAGCCTCCTGTCAAAAACATCTCTTCAGCCTTAACAGAAAGATAATTATAAATTTAAATACAAAGCACGTTTATTTTTTTTGACATTTTAAATTCTGATTTGCTGGAGAACAGCTTAAGTTTCCTCCTTGTGCTCCACCAAACTTATTATCACTGGGAAATACTAAGCTATAACCCAAAGGCAGCTCAAAGTCAAAAGGTTATTTCACTGACATTTTATGACTAAATGAAAACTGAATCTTTCAATAAACTAGCCAGAGACACGCACTTTAACATTTGGGATAAAATGCAAAGTTTTGCTGCCCTGTAACTAAGAAACAGATTTCTTTCCTCCCTGATAAATATTCATTTCCTAGAGTATTCACTTTTCCAAAATTCATTGTAACTTTAAAATGGCAAAAGCACAAATGGATTAACCTACCAAGCTATAATCTGTAATATGCCTTCTCTGTTCAAAATGCTTTTAGACAATCAGCAATGCAACCTTGCGGTAAAGAGAGAACTGTATTCAGAAAATGTCATTTTAATACATTCCACATGTATTATACTTTTCAAATATTAATTATGTAGAAGTGAATAGTCCTGTGGCTATTGCCTTTTTTCTGCAATCTAGTAAAAGTTCACACAAAGTTTCTCCCTCAACCTAAACCACCTAATAAATAAAAAGGGTTTATTACATTACTATTAGGAAAAAGTAAAAGATAGCTCAGGGTAAAATAATAATGTGGCTGCTTATGATTTTAACCTTGGTCACTTTTAAGTAAAGAAACTGAATTATCCTCCAAATAATCAAATTACCAACCTCCAAGTTTTTCCTTAATTCAGAAGAAGCCATTCTTGATCTCATTCATAAGAAGTAACACGTATGATGGAAGCTGTGCTGCTTTTTTTTAAAAGATGCCAGTAAATTAATGTACAATGAGATGGTACAACCCTCTAGCAAAAGTTAACTTTTCTGTTAAAGGTCCACAGTTTTTGTACTATAACTATGATAGTACAAAGTTTCACTCTCACAGTGGAGTGGAATGTAAGTGAAACACTTTATTGTGAAAATGTATACCTCTCAGCAACTCATACTTTAATTAACTTGAAGTAAAAGCAGTGATGTGTTTTGACTGAAATTATACTCTCATCATAGGCTGTCTGTCCAAAATGTTTCCCAAAGCTTGCAGAATTCTGAGAGATTAAGTTGGGGGCACTGAAATTTAGAGTAAGCTTTGTATCTATTCTTAATTCTTAAATCTTTATATAACATTACCGGCCAAAAGAAATCAGTCTGGACTTTTTTTATGAACTCTAATTTACTACTTTCTAACTCTTCTCATCTTTTCTGCTTTTACATTATCACTCTGTATGCTGCAAAAAAAAAGTCTTCATTACAAAATAATGAACAATTCCAAATACACACTTGAAAGATAACAAGAAATTGGATTTAGAAAAGTAGCGGAGCTCTAATCCAGGCCTACAAGTGTTAATTTAAGAGATGCTATTCTTATTGTAAAGAGAATTTCTAATGCCAGTTTGGAATTATTCATTCAAGAGCTTTTAAATTAAATACAGTGATCCTAATAAGAAAGTCCAGATGTGTTCATTAGTTTCTTTCAGGTTGTTTTTCTGTATTTCTGAGCATCTTTGAAACCATCTAAATCATCTATATGATTGATGGCCTTAAGAACTACTAGCTTACTTGGATTTGAAAGACAGTCTGAAGTTCAGGAAACTAGTCTGGGACAAAAGCTGTCTTCAGCTAGGTATTTTATCACAAATGCCCTGGACTGATGTTGGGCAAGCCTGATTCTCCCCTCATAAAGTATGTGCACAGTAGCAGAAATGGAAGTACCTATGAGATTTTATCAATGAACATTTAGGGCTCTAAAAGTTTTAGGTTCATATGACAGCAAGTGGCTAACAAGCTACAGGACTGTGAGTATCAGTATCATCAAAATGTTGGCTCTAAGTACCTTACAGAAATGTTTGGGCTTGTAGTTCCTATTTGTGAACCTAGCCCCTAGCTGCAAAGCAACATATATTGCTGATGACTGGTTAGGAAGTGAATAATTTGAACATTAACTTTGTATAAAAGCACTCTGATTCATCTCTTTCAGATGAGAGAGAGATAAAACTCACCTTATGACCATTTGCTATCACTAAAGTTCCTGTGGTGATTTTATAAAACTATAGTGAAAATCCAATAGGATTAACATTCTGAGTTATAACTTTAGGCCACTGTATTTGCTATACAATATCAGTAATAGATTATACTGCTGTTTTTCTTTATTAGTTGCTAAATTTGGAGAGATGATTAAAAACTGTTAGATGCTTATAGTAAAACCTAGTTTTTGCTATTTGACTTCCTCAGGAATGGCTAGTTTCTATGCAGTATGTTATTTCCCTATGCTAGGGGGCATTGTCAGGTTTAGATTCCCCAACCATCTCTAGGACCTCCTGGAAAATCATTAGAACCATCATGACCATGGCCTGTTTGGAATGATGGGGAGAAGCACGAAGATAACTCAGGTCTCACAGCATCTTTTTGACTTTGTCCTATCAGGATGCCTAATGAAATGTACAGCTTGGCTTCATGGGGCCCTCAAGTAGCACTCTAACTAAATGGTCTGGTACAGCTGTTAATCAGTTATCAGGATCTGTTCCGTGGCAGAGGTTTTTCAACTCCTTTCATTTTGTTCTGAGATAGTTTCAGGTAATAGTAAGTATCAGTTATCTCATGGTGGTATGTTGGATCGTGATACAGATAAAGACAGGGTGCAGGATAAGTGTTAAAAAGCCCTTAAGAGAAGATGCTGACAGAGCTTATGAGATGGCTGTTGTGCCTGAAGGCATCCTATGTGGTGTCCCCTCACTAAGGGACCCTAAGATCTGGCTTGCCAGTCTGGGTTGTCTTTAATGGAATGAACCTCTAAAGCAGACTAGATATAGTCCTGGGTAACCAGCATTTGAAAATCAGGTAATTTACTGGCTGTGTAACAACAAACTTCATACTTAAAGCACCCAGTCTGAAAAAACACTTGTTCTAAGTTACTTTGCTCATATCAGGCTCCCTGACGTAAAATACCAAACCCCAATATTGTAAAGGTTTGTAGCGCTGAAGTGTCAAGATCACTCCTGAAGAACCTTTTCTTAAACATTTGGTTTCACATTAGAAGCACAATAAACATTTTTCTTTTTAAAGGTTTACATGAATATTCACAGTATTTCATGTGTATTTTGAGTTTTACATACTGAACTTAAATGAATAAATATTAAAATATATTGCTGTCTGACACATTAAGATGGCACTTACCCACTAGTGATTTATGGGCACTGCCATACCTTGAGCTGCACTTCCAGATCTTGACAAGGATGATGAAACTTCAAAGCTGGAAAGAGATGGTAATGTACAAGAATGATCCATAAGAATGATGTAAGGAAGTGTGTGATCAGACAATGATGGCGGTATGGCATATGCCCTATCAGTAGTTCAGAATAATGAATCAACTTCTCAGAAACAATACTGTATTGAAATGACATTATATTAAAAGATAGATATATTCAGGAAAACAGTTAGGAAGTACAGATAAGCACCAGCTTTGGTAAAAGTTCTAAATGGATCTTGGGTCTGGTTTTAATAGGTAACATAAAATTGTTAGGTAACATCTTCATTTAGTATATATCTGTATGGTACCACTCCAGTAAAGTTAAGCAGATACATACTACCTGATTAATTTGGCCCAGCTGATTTGCAAAATATCTCATTACCTAGACAACAACAATTTTCAGGAAGGCCAGATTTGAAGGGTGAATATTTTTATTTATTCAGAAATTGTGATCAATTGTTGCCATGTGAAGCTCTAAGTCATTAACCATTTCTACATGCTGTTCTCAGCGCACTGGTTGAGTACAGGTGACTGTGTGCAATGAGGTGCTGATCTTTGCTAAGGTGATTGGAATGGGACTGGTTCTAAGCCTCATCTTTATAACTGACTGCAAAGAATATGGTCTATTTCCCCTGAATCCTACAGCTCATGCTAGGAAAAAGGCGTGTTGAGAGGAATGTTACTTTATCCTGTTAAAAAACCCTGCTGCTCTCAAGAGCCGTACCCTTGCCTGTCATATCACTTAGAGATTCACTAGTTTCTATCTTTAAGCCTTGTCTGCTAACAAAGTTAGTTACTGTATATCAAGGTAGGAGTTAAATATTCAACAGTAATGCTTAGAAAAAGTGACCAATACCATCCACCTTTGACAAATAATCTGCAACCCAACATGAAGCAAGAAAAACGCAGTTCCAGACAAGATTTAATAAAGAGGTTGCCTTGTCTTTCAGATGACTTGTACAATGGACAGAGTAGCCTCTTTGCACCGCCCTATTGTTTGTGTGTCCCAGGCTACTTGTTACCTCCCTGTTTCTTTTGTCTACAGTGTGCCTCTGCCTCTGCCTTCTTCCTCCCTGAGCTCAGACCTCTATCTCCATAACTCCAAGCTGGACTGATCTTCGTAGGGTTTGCTTCCTTAGTTTGTCTGACTGCATCCTCTGGCAATATGGGAGTTTGGATGCCTTTTCTCCTCTCACCAGCTCTTTTCAATTTATGTACTTGCTGTATCTCTCAATTGCACCTTAAACTCTCTCTCAATTTTCAACCTTAAATAAGCTTTTCCTGTTCTCAGTCTGAGACAAAATAATCTAACTTCAGAAATCATAAAACATAACAAATGCACAAATGGTTTCCTAGACTTGTAAGATGCAGACTCCTCTGAACCTCGGTATCTATACCTACATGTAGAGAGATATATATATCCCCCTTTAATATTACAGATAGGCTTGGATTAAGTATAGTTTTTCTAATTATTTCCTCCTTAATTTCTGACAGCAGAACCACCAACTAGCCTTGCAAAGTTATGTATCTTTACATTAAATTGTTGATTGAACTATAGTTTATAATGCATTTTTACAATCTGCAGAGCATAATCTCTTTAGAGAAAAAGAAGGAAGTGCAGTAAGAGAAATATTTTGTATTACCTTAGAACTTTCAAAATGAAAAAGCAAATCTGTAAATTTCACAGATATTTAAATATGAGCATAGATTCTTTACAGGCCCACATTGTAAATTATTCATTACCCAAGAAAATGGAAGAATGTCATTAAAGTGTCAGAAAGATTACACTTTGAGATGCCGTGGGTGTGTCCATACCACTGTGCTAAACCACACCAGATGAAAATGAATCAAAAAAATATATAATAACACAAAAGGATTAACACATCCTTCAGAATTGTCAGTATGACTGCTTTGCCTTTACATGTGTCAAGTAAATTAATGAAATAAAACTAAAAACATATCGTATTTGTGGTTTTAAAAATGGATCACCTGAGAAGAAACAGCCTGTAAAAAGTACTGCTGATAAGGGTGACAAACAAGTTGGTTTGAAGACTGCAAAGTAGTTAATAACAGTTTCTGATGTCACAGATTACAGGTCTGTTTCTCCAGTGGTACCGATACACTAACAAGAATATGGTTTAATGCAGTGACTTTTCAAAGTGTAATCTAGAGATTTATTTGCAAGGAAGCCAAAGACTCTTAAGAAATACAATCTTGCATTGTTTATATCACTTTTGCCCTATTTCCAGTTTAAAGTTTGATAATAAGAATGGGTGGTGGCATGTACAGGTTCATTGGCCAAAAAAGTGCAGGAGTCACCACTTAACACTGCTGGGCAGGTTTTTTTAGATACTGTCACGCAGATAGCTTACCCAAAGCTACTGCTGCACTAACAGGAACAGCAGGGTAACTTGAAACATGAGCCAGCCCACGGGCTGCCTTTGCTGATACATAATGGAAAGTAATCTAAACTAATTATAATCTAACAAACCCTTTGTATACTATGCCTTGCCCTAGAGTGAATATGGTTACAGAGGTTTGTTAATGTAAACATGGTTTAAAATTACTTGCTGCTTAATGATGAAGCTGATTTGAAATTCTGCCAAGAGACTTCTGTGAAAAGCACAAACTTCTCTGAAAATTTACTCCATTTGATTTTCCAGCCAGGCCTCTCAGTTATACTTGTGATGTTTTATTTGAAGAATCAATTAATGATCCTTTTTCTCCCCATCTGCTATGAATCATTTCAAAGCACAGAAGTGCTTTGTGTATTTTCAGACAGCGGCTCATCCAGCGAATTAAGATTTAACTTTACATTTGAAATACAGGGTATTTGCCTTTGAAGTTTATGCACCTTTAGATGAGGGCTGCAAATAGAAATTTAAATTAGTTTCCATTTGTGTTCACTCTGCTGCTTAAAGCAGCTAGCCTATACTCAAGATCCTGCAGATTGTGTCAGGATGAGAAACTGATGATAGAATCAATGTATTTTTGATGCAATCTTGTTTACTTGGAAAAAAAAAAAAAAGACACACAACGTTTAGTCTTTCCCAGTATATTAAGAACAAATAACAGAAAGCAATTGCCAGTTCCAAAGCAGCCATTTCAGACAGCGCTGCGTGTTAGTGTGACATGTCTTGCACAGGCTCCCTGAACTTCCACCACTGCATTTGTAATATTTTACACTGCTCTGGTACAGAATAAATTGTTTCTCAGATGGAGAAATATGGGCAGAGACTAGTCAATCATTCACAGCAGGGCCCTGCCCTTGCATGGGCACAATCTATGTAAGATCTGAGCTGTTTAGGCTTTTTTATCCTGCAAAGGATGAGGTCTCGTGACTGCATGCACTCTTCCAACTCCTTGGGTCATATCCTAATACCTGCATATCCTGCCCCATCATCTTACAAAAACACATGACCAAGAAGCTTTGGAACAGCCACCTCATTTATATGCACCTTTGGCAAGATACGGTACACACCTAAGAGGAGACAAGGACCTTTACTGAGATTTAAAAATGCCACTTTCATGCCATTGACTTTGCTGACAGGAATACTCACCAGCTGCTGTAAGAAGGGACAGCAAATGATCTACCAGAGCTTGTTTTCGTATATGATGACAAGAAGTGCTTATTCAAGAAATTGAAAAAAAAACCATGAGGGTGGTATTTAAATATAGTTTCCCAATCTACACTGAGCTACAGAAGATCTTTAAAACTGCTCCATAATTCTCTGGGCTGGGTCTAGCCACCAGTTCTCTGCCTTGGCCTCTTCTGGCACTGAGACAGCCCAGGGATGCAGGAGGACCTTGCCTGCAGGCCACCAATGCCAGCCTCTCCCCTGCCCTCTGAAGCACTGGCCAGCTAGCAGAGTACTGCACACGGGAGCCAAGGTGATGAGTATTGGCTGAATAAAAATTGCTAAAGTAAGGTAAATTTTTCTTCCCAGTCTTACTTATGCAGAATGAAAGTGGAAGTCCATAGGACAAAGTACAGTGACTTGTACTGCTTTGATTGCAAGGCAGCAGCCACAGGTGCTTATTTTGATAAGAAAGTACGTCACTGCCTAGGTTACACCCAGTCATATCATGCATGGTCAAAGGGCTGATGGGGTGCCTGTTCCTCCCAAGGATTTCCATCTGGAGGTAAGCAGGTGAGCGATGTTCTGCTCCCTATGCACCATAAAAATAGTACCATGCTCCCCTCAAAAGTGCCATGCTCCTGCTGTCAGGTCATTCAGGCTACCCCCAGGATTATGCCATTTCTTTTGGGTTCACATGTCTGCCAGCAGGTGCTAAGTCACTGCATCCATTGCTCCTCACCAAGCAATTCTCCTCAGATATGCTCACTAACGGAATGATTGCAGCCTATGTATTTACACAAAGATAAGTGTCCTTGAAAAGTGGGTGTCTCGGTAGGCTGTGTCTGGGGAACCTCCAATGAATTGTACCTCTCCAAACACTATCAAGAGCAAACATCTTTGCCTCCACAAATACCTCTGACGGAGAGATACTGACTTCTGTTGTTCTATTGCTTCCTTCAGCTTAGACCAAGAAGTACTGTGAACAGCTCAAAAGGACCGACCATCATTTCCCTGATGGAACTCCTGGCTTAAGCATTGCTATTTGGATAACCAGGTGAATCAATTGCAGGCTCTGCAAGAATACCTCACTGCAACTTCCAGGAGTAAGTGTAGCTAAAGTACTGTTAGCAACTGTGCTATGTGATGGCAAATGGTATGCACTTGGACAGTTATTTTATCTTGGAGCATCTGTGCTGCCCACATACTAAACGTTAATCTGCATCAAGGATGCCTGGACAGCTTTGTTCTGCAGCATCCATTCCAATTGGAAAGGCTCCGTGAAGTTTCAGACAAGTTATGGCTGCACTACTAAGTTTTCATTACTGCATACCTGACAACTGTGGTACTATGTGGTGACTATAGTTGTCATGATGATCTGGAAACTGTCCTTGATGGTCCGTTTGGTGCAGCCAGGCTCCTGCAGACACATCTGCACTCTGCCTGCAAGAGCTCAAGGCCTGACTGACCAACACTGAGTAGAGCAGCATGATGAAAAGCAATAGCGATAAACAGTAATATCCATCATCAGACATATACTCTAAGGCTGACAATGACCACAATCCCTATAGAGAAGAGAGTGCTGCTTTGTCCCTAGTGAAGATGCCCAGGCTCTAGAAATCACAGATGTTACACACTTATTTGGTAGACTGCATCACAGAGCCTATAAATCATCAAAGACAATGTTCACCATCCTTGAACTTGTGAATGAGAACTTGCAGAATTAGTGAGTTATAATCCTGAACAGACAAAGCCCCTTGTGATGGGACCCAAATGAAGACCTGTATGTCATTCATAGCTCTTCCTCCACTGCCTATACAGAGACAATATAAGACTCTATGCCATGTGAACCTCTGAGGACCTCAGCTTGGCAGTAACATGAGGGGTGGAAGACCTGGACAATGTGGCAGTTCAACCAAGCAAATGAGAGTGTCGCTACACTAACCTGATCTTCCAGTCATCTGTAGGAATCAGGAATGAACTAGTTTTATAGACAAATGGCAATCACACTGACCATGGGAAGAGAGGTTCTGCAAGCAATGTGTTGGTGCCCTCAGTTGCCCTCTCCATTTCTGAACTCATAACAGTCATTCAAGACCAGCATATGATGTAATCCCACTGGGCAACTGTCCTCATCCACCAGAATAATCTTTGACAAAGCAGAGAATGAGTTACCCTATAGCCATAGGCTGCAATGGTGCCTACTGCTTAGAAGAAAGATGGGCATTGTGTTCTGAAAAGGAAATCCCCAATTACCTCACACTTTTAAATTGAGGGAAAGGATACAGACCTTTATCAAACTGTCCTGGATAGCCTCATTCCACAGCATATGGATGTTTCTGATGTGGACAGTCTATCATGGTATCCTCAGAGCATCACCATTGGTGGCAGCAGCACCATGGCTGTGCAGCAAGTGCAAGGAAGAAGTTTAGGAGCTCTGCTAGGCTTAGGTCCTAACACAGGTCATGTGAAGAACTTATATGAGAAGTTTCTGGTTACAGACTAGATGAGGTATCAGATGACTAAATGCTGTCACTCTGTTAGCTCTTCAGTGGCTTACACAATACAGTACTGTGTTCAATGCAGTTACAGCAGCGTGAATATCTCAAACCGCTGCCTTCATGTGCAGTTTCAGCAGAGAACCCAAGATGCTGAAAAAATGCACAGTTCACCTTTCTAGCTCATAGAATTAATCCTGAACTTTTACTGCTTTTCTCTATGTTCCATGGGTAAACAGAGTAAAACCTGTAGGCCTATCACCCTCATACATTTTATCACCGTTAAAATATTTTTTTTAAAAAGCGGCTCATTGTTAAAGAGATGACTCATAGTGCTGCAGCATCAGTTAGCTGACTTGAAAGAGATGTTAATGTCATCATTTTGATTTTCATTACCAAACAATAAGAAGGTAAGGGCTGAAAATGTGTTACACATCTATCACCTAATTTTATATTTTTAAAATATAAATAAGCTACAGAGGTTGGTGTATCTTGGTGTGCTCTACTTCCAAAATTCCATTTTAATACAGATTTGAACCCATATTTTGTATAGAAGCAGCACAGAACAAAATTTAAGCTATTACTATTTTTTGTTTATTTATTTACTTAGGGTTTTGTTCCCAGATATGGTTGAGGTAATTGTCTCAGAACCTACAGTTTAAGCCTCAAACCTATAGTACTTCTATGAATATAAGTAACAGAGATAAGTAGGTAAGTAGTCCTACAGAGTTCAAGGACAGATGAAGTGCTTAAACATTTGCTGTCTTGTACTTCACCTGTGTAAGTGTTTGCATACAAGCCATATAATATACACAGATCTGAGTAAAGAAAGGTGTGACAGAAAAGTTAGTTTAAAGTAAAGACAGGAAAAGTTATAAGCAATACAAATAAGCAATACACATGCTTTTTATAAACACGTGTATGGAACAAGCTAACAACCTTGATCTAAAATAAGTTATAATTACTATTGATGAACCATACAGTTCAGAAATAAGGTTTAGCTCTTTTTTTTTGTCTGCTTAGCAACTATTGATCCTTTTTTCTGTTTTCTCTACACATGCCAGATAGGTAATTGCAATAATGTGCCTTAAAATTCCATAGCTTCTACTTAGGAGGTGCTTTAAGATACTAAGTTTTGAATAAACATTTTTGTTCTTGGATTTTTTTCACATAACTTATTACATATCCTAAGTATGGGGAGTGTGCTAAGTTTTCTTTTACTTTGTTTTCAAATGGGAAAAGACTCTTGGTTTGTTTGAGCATTAGATTTTGATCTGGCTGAATTTTCTTCCTTCTCTGAAATGGATTTTCACTTTCCATTACATCATAGTGCCTTAAGAGTTTCATGGTGTGGATTAATGCATGAATAAAGTCCAAATAATTCAAAATATTATTACAACAGTATTCTTCAGAAGATAGGATTAAAGCTACATCAAGCCCAGTATCCTGATTTTCATAGTGGCCAATAATGCATACCTATGGAAGAGTTTAAAATCATAGCAAACACTGACAAAACTTAGCTGGTATATCCTTTCAGCCTTCCATGACCTGTGGTTCAGGAACTTCGGAGCCAAGGGTGATTTTTTTGTTTGTAGAGGTTAACGTAAAAACTTTTAGCCAAGTGAACTTTATCCCATGTAACTGCAGTTTGCAGCATATCATATGGATTCCAGTAGCTACCTCTTAAATTAATTTATTTGGGGAGCTGTCTAGATGCAAATTCCAAGAATTTTGCATGGATTGTTTTATTAGGATTCCAGTTCCAAAGCTAATATATTTTAAAGTAACTAAACTATGTTTATATTAGAATGCAATCTACAAACACAGACATTCCTTTAATCCTAATTCCATAAACATATATCCTCTTGAGCCAAGCATCTTAGAAGAGTGTTCCAAATACAATTAATTAGATATGACCGACAAGATCTTCTCCCAAAGAAGGGTCAGACTACACAGTATATGCAGTGAAAAAAGACAAGACAAATTAAAAGCACTCAGCAGCTTGCATTAATGGGCTCCAAGTCTAAATGTACAATTAAAATAAGGCATTCACATTTGCAAAAAATGAGCTGTGAAAACCTATGGGGTTTGTCTCCAAAAGATCAGTTAAATGTGTGGGGTTTTGATTGTGGAGGAAAGGGAGTAGTGAGTTTGGTTCAAACTTAGGCCTATTTAGCTAGCTTCTCTTTTAATACAATTAGTATGAAGACACATTTTTGGGACCACCTAGAATTTTCAAAATGGAGCATTTGGGATCAGCATTTCTGGACAGAAGAAGATAAATCTAAAAACCACGTAATTGCTCAGCTACTTGGAAATAAAAAGAAACAAAGAAAAATCACATAGAGCAGGGTATGTTGTATGATATACTGCTATATCATACCTATCAGGGAGTAATTTTAATAATACACAAAAATGGAAGAATATTATAATTTGAATAGAGGCTAAAGGTGTTTCTCACTATAGAAAGAAGAGAGAGGATTTTCATCAGCTAAAAGGAAGATGAACAGGCATCAGTTACTAGAACCTGCTATGATTTCAGTCAGACTGATGAAACAGTAGAAGACTGCTATTAAAAAAAAAAAGTTGCTACTACTAAAACATTTGAAAAGATAATGGTAGCTAATGACTTTCAAACTCCATTCTCTACTGACAGATTTCCCTAATGAAAATCTCTTCTCTATTCTTGTAATACTTCTCTTTGTAAATGAACTGACTTTGACACAGAAAGTTTGGTATACATGGCTAATTTTGAACCTATTAAGCACTTCAGACTGCAGATATATGAGATATACAATCATTGTGTCCATGGGAAAACTGTCAGAAATAATGCAAATTCACTAGAGCATGAAAATATAAGACTGGAAAGAAGTAGACTTTCTTGCTTGACATAGAAAATATAGTTTACCAGAAGGCATAAAAAAGAATAAGAAACCATTTATAAAAATTAGCAAATCTGTGTCCTCCTGATGAAACAATGAACATCCTTCCCCCCCCCCCCCCCCCCCCCTCCCCGAGCAGACAAAA
>NW_010973368.1:11139125-11148335 GCF_000737465.1 Haliaeetus leucocephalus | reverse complement strand
AAAAAAAAAAAAAACCCCCCCCCCCCCCCCCCCCATTTACTGGGAAGTTTAAAAACTAAGCATTCTAAGTAGCTTCAGTTTGGAAAATATTACACAATATTTTCCACTCCTTTTGAAGAAGGAAACCATTGTGATCAGTACTTGGTTTCAAACTCTAGGCAAAAAAAAGTGTGTGCATATATATATAATACATATGCATTCATTCCATGGTTGATCATATAAAGCAAACTGTTCTTAATTAAAGACTGTTATTTCAAGACTGCATAAATTAAACAGAATAAAAGACAGTCCAAAATTAATATCTTACAGTTCAAAGAATAGAGTGATCTGTATGTGACTTTTCCATGGTTACTAAGTATACAAAAGAAAATATGCAAAACAAAGTGTATTAAGTGGGCATTGTTTAGGATATAATCTATGTATATTAAAAATAGCTAAGAATATTAACAGAAATGCACCACCTTCAGTGACCTTGCATTCATGAGCTCTGCTGAACTCACACATCTCAAATGTCTGTCTTAAACAGGAAAAGAGAAGATACCATGCTTCTAAGTGGCCCATTTTGTTCCCAACAGACATGTATTTTTGATGGACAACCAATTTCTGTCCTTTATAGTAATTATCAGCTTCAGTGGAAAAGTCAAAGTATTCCCAGTTTGTAGTTGTGCTTTAAGGGCTTTCATCATAGCACATTAATGAGAAATTTTGGGGGGCACCTTTTTGGTTTAGGTCTGTACATTGCTCAGCACAAAGGAGTGCCAATCTATAGCAAGAGCTCTCCAGCATTACTGCAGTGTGATGTAATCTCTTACCTGCACTGAACACTTGTCTGGTGACTAAAACCATGAGCATATGTTTTCAATTATAGATTGGAACTTCTGCTGAAAATAACCTCAATACCACCTATAAAATAAAATTTAAAATTAATTAATTAGATCTTTTTGTAATAAATCAGAATACATTTGTGGTTTCTTTGAAACAGCTTATGAATATTGTAGGTAACTTGACTGCTGGGATATTGACTGCCTGAATATGTGGACTTAACAGGTAGATGCAAGACATGCAATATAGACAAGAGATAAGCCTCTCCGAAGTAAATAGCTAAAGATTAGCAATGAACATTCTATGAGCAGGGGATAGTAAGATTATTAATAAGATGGATAGGCAGACTTTCTGTAAATGTTTTGGTTTTATTGTTATTCTAGACAAGGCTCTGTTTTAATAAGACTACATGATTTCTATATTTGTCACTTTTAAGAACCTCAACAGGAATAAAGTTTCCAAAATCAAACAGAACAACCAAATCAATAAGGCCAAAATAGATTGAACTGTAGCCCAAATCTTCAACTATGTAAGAGGATGCACTGTGAAGCTTCAACCCAGAGAGGTAAAAGCATTAAAAGGAAGAGACAAGTGATGATGTGCAGATGTGTAGCATCACTGTAACTATGACAATAACATCCTTGACTCTGTAACTAAAGACAAATGAATGTTGCTGCTACTATAGCAGAAGCAGGGAGTGGCGGGGGAGGCTGCTCTCCTGGGGTGTGTGGGTGGGGTGAGAAGGCATTTACTTCTGCAGAGAAAGAGAGGCACTGGGAAGATTAGGCAACTGTTGCCTTAGAGGAGGAATGATTACTTTTTCATGGGATATCTGAAGTCAGAAAGGGTACATAAAAGGCTACAGAAAGCATGGTCCTGGTCTGGTTTGAAACACAAGATTAAATAAGGGATTAACACTCGCTCTGTGTTTGTCAAAAGCAGGGAGAGACTTACGATTTTTGCAGAAATCTTCATCTCCTCCCTATATATCGATCAAAGGATAGCAGGCCAGAACTGCAGTGAGTTCATGTCCAATCCCAAAGGATTTATAATTCTGTTGCTTTGGTACTTGCTATCCAAAAGCAATTATTTTGTCTTATGTATAAACCAAACCAGTACCTCATGCATGTCCACTGTCTTCAATCACATAGCTTTCTAAAGAAAAATACTGCTGCACAGTGGAACAGTTCAACCAATTTATTATCTAAAGACTTAGGAAAACAATGGAAAGCTTCTCACAACAGCTCACTACCACCCAAAACCAAATGCTTTGATGGGAAGACACTGTAAGGCCACATTGCAGATATATGTTACTCAGAGAACAAGTGATTAAGTTGAAGTCATGCCCTAACTTCTCTGCATATTGTAATTCTCAGAATCTGTGGAGTTCGCCTCATTTGACTTCCCATATTGAAGATGCATCTCACTAGAGCCGTAGGAAGGCAGCACTGAGTCCAATGGGAAGCAAATCACTTACTACAGAGTTTCTGTAATGACATGGTGGATTTGGTGTAATAAAATCTGGTTGAATAGGAATGTGTTCTTTTGAAGCTGGATAGAGATGTGGTATTAGTGTAAATCTTCATTAAATCCCAGAAAATGCTGTGGGGTGAGGGGGTTGAAGTAGCTTAGAGGTAACAGAGTTATTTACAATGTCAATATTCTGCACTGCTGTAATGTTCCCCATCAATATGTTAACAAGCAGTCACAACAGAAAAGTAACTTTGAATGTGACATGTTGTAAGGAGGAGGATGCCAAACCCCACTCTTAGCCAGGCTTAAATGACAGCCAAAGGAAAATTGCTTAATGGGACATTTCTTTGCATAGAAGTCTAACACTTCAGAGGAAACGCAAATCCTGAGGAATTTACAAAAGAAGTGTAAAATGCCTTCTGACCAACTGGGGTTTTGATATCCTGTTGAAAGACTGTCACAGCAAACACTTCACATTAGAAAAGAGGTGTATTGAAACTGAGGGTTCTAACATCTAAATAACCTAGTTTTCCCCTATAAGCCCTTCATCTAAGAAAAATGAAAGAAATGAGGCTGCGCATGGATTACTGAAAGCTGAAAGAACTGCTAGTACCTAGTGCGTAACCTGTACCTACAGCAAATATTTTACTGGACATTTTGAGGTGGGGGGACTAGTGCTTCACATTCTGGGTTTGCCTATGAAATAGGTGCAGATCCAACAAAAGCATGGAGGAGATAAAACATAACAATTCTTCACTCTCTTTCTTAACTAAATCATTATGTGTCATCAGATGAAACTAGCAAATGGCAAAGTCAAAGCAAACAAATGGAGGTCTTTATTCACAGACTGCATAGTTAAACCTTAGAAGGTTCTTATAAGTTTGTCGTGACACTAAACAGCTGCTATTGGGCAGTGCTGGAGATGGGATGCTGAGCTAGACATACTCAAGTTTCTATCCTGTATCTCAATAAATCAGTGTGGGATGAACAATTTAAGAAAAACAGTAATGAAATGATAGAATTGCTGAGTACCAGTTACCGGTTAGCACTAGTCCCAAGTCATACAGTTTACAGTACCAGGGTCAATTATGCAACTTCAGTTAAAAATCCCCATTTTTTCAGATGTGTTGAAAATTTGTAATTTATTATTACAGATACTGGTTTTACTACCTGATTTTTCACAGTAGTATTTTATATCTGATGTGTGTTCCTGGAAACATGTTTATCTGCTGTTTTTATAATCAATTTTATTTTTTTTTCATTCTTTAAAACTAAGGGTAGTCTTTCAGATCTTTCGTCAAAACAATTTCCTGGTCCTTTTAAAGAAGTTTTTAGTTGTAATGCTGCTTATATTAAATGGTGTTTTATATTATACTATGTTAAGAGGTGTCTTCCAGTCACCTGATATGGTACTTGAAACTAATGAGAGTTTTCATATTTTTTCTGAGGAGCTCCAAGTTCCTTCTGAACTTCAGGAGATATACCGCCTGAGTCTGGAATACATTTCTCTCAATTTATCCATCTGTTTCAAAATTTTCTCTTCTGTTATTTCAATTCATGGGACCATCTTATCCTCTTAAATTTAAAAGAGTAGGTTCAAAATCAATAATCATACAACTTTTGTCAAGGTAAAGGGAAAAGGAAAAAATGAATTTCTGCAATATTGTTCACTTCATTAAATCTCTTTTTGCTCTATGGTAATTTAACAGATGCAATATCTTTAAATATGTCAGTAGAAAAAAAGTTGTGGAAATGAACTTCTTAGTTTTCATTTATGCTTTTCAAAAACTGCCTTTCCCCCTTCATTTCACGTGGCACTACTTTTCACTTACCTCTTTTTCAGTAGGCTCTCTTTAAGAGCTACAATGCATACCTTTAAGCTCTGACATTTAATCACTTTTTTTCTCATATTTTTGTCTCCTTCTTTGGGGGTGGAAAGCAGATGCATGGCTTCTGCAACTATCAGGATGTACTCATGGCCTCCATGCTGAGTTAAAAGTTTTAATTTCCTCATCTCTAGCTTTCAGATCATCTTCATTAGCTTCTCCTTTCTAAAGTCCATTTCTCCAAAGTTTACAGTCAATTTTCAAAATAGTGAGAATTCACATGTGAGTCTTCTGAAAAGGATTTTGAGTTTAATTACACTGCAGTCAGTATTACTCAGAGGTTTAATGATACCATTATGTAGAGCAGCCCTCTGTGTTTCTTCCAACAAATTTGAAAATAATTTCAAATTATTGTGAGTGAGGATTAGGATCCAAAAGTCAATTCTTGCTATTAACTAGAAATTCCGTCTCTGCCTAACTTAAGCATTTAAAAAAATTGAAATTAAAAAAAAAATTGAAATTGAAATAAACCCTTATTTCTGTTTTAATAGATGCTGCTTCCTTTCCCCTCTGGACAGTGTTCATTCATTTTCCTTTTCCTCATCAGAAACTGAGTAATATAACAAATATTTTTATTGTTTCTTTGTTATAGCCATGTAGATTTTTAATAATTAAACTTTTGAAAGTGTTGTCTGGAACAGTAGTTTTAACTGTACTGTAACTGAAGTAAAAATAAACAAATTAATTTTCAGTGAAGAAATGAATGCTAACTGAAACAGGACTTAAGTTTAATCAAAGATGTAACTCTAGAGTCAGTAACACATCTTCATTTTTATGCACGCTTTCAAGAAACGATCCATTTCCTGACAGAGTTGTACCACTTCCGTTAAAGAGAATTATTAGGCTTGGATGCTTAGCATAACTTCTCCTTTCATGGTAAGACATTAAGTGGTTTTAGAGAGATAAAACTGTTGGCCAGAGCAGTTTCATACAAAAATGCTTTAAACAGCAAGTTTACCTACCCAATCTACTTTTCTGATAGTTATCAAGCACAAAATGTTCAATTGCAGATTTAAAAAAAAAAAAACAAACCACAGAGAATATATGTAAACTAGAAACTAGAACTAATACTGTACTAAAATCTCACACATAAGCTGTTTCATGTCATGACTGTCTTTCACAGGGAGTCCTTCCCTAAATTCATTTTTTGGTTTCCAAAATTTGATGCTCTTTTTCCCTTGCTGTGCAAATGTTCTCCATGGAGTGATTAAGGGGAACATTTTGTATCATCTGGCTTTCCAACATTTGTACTTTGAAAATAACACCTATTTCTGTAACAATTCAATGACCATAAGAAAGTGCCAGACGCCTCCAACACCAGCTCCATAGAAACTACGTCTTTCATATGCAGCTCCTCTTCAGAAAGAAAGTAAATCAAGTACCACAAAACTGTGAAGCAGTGACACCCTGGAAGGATGTAGCTACAGCACTCATTTTCTTTCTTTCTCTCTCTCTCTCATTTCCTCTCAGAAGTCTGTACACCGAGCATTTCAATTTCACCTCAGCCCTCAAACCAGCTTGGCACACCACCACTTTTAGAACCAAAAAGGAAATGTTGTGACACTTTTTCTTAAATGAAGTTCAATAATATCTTTCCACGTGGGTATTTCCCACAACATTTTTCCCTCCTTCTCTTCACAATTAGGAATGGCAAGTAAATACACATATTTCTGAACAGTTGTGTTGTGGGTTAGAGAAGGGACATCTATCTTTAGAATTCTGTTACTCCGTGTTCCCAAACTTACAGCTCATGCTCAGCCCAAACACTGAACTGTCGGTTGATTGACCTGTCAGGTCGCTCTTATTGTAAACATGAATATGTAAATGCTACTTAAAAAAAAAATACATTTACACTATGGAGGGAGAGTGGCTCTGCATCACCCCACAGTTTTTAATCGTTTTTACATCAATTTTTTTTTTAACATCGGAGAGATAATTTATTGAATGCACATCTTACAAATAGTATTTTTTTGTTCAGTGTCATAGCACACAAATAAATGAGTATTTAAAATGCAAATAACATTTTCAGCCAGTTAAATTGCACTCAGAGCTGCACTTCTAAAAGCACAGTTTACATAGCAAGGGTGGTTTTACTTCTCCAAACTGTAAACGAATCTATTACAGACCATTCTGTACTCCCTGTGGGTCCACAGCCCATCACTTTTCTGTACTTTCACATGCCTGCTTTGGCTGCAGGCTCAAGCCAAATTTTCTCCCTCATCTGACTCTGTGACTGCCTGTGTTAGTGATTTAAATGGGATAAAGGCAGAATCTGACTGCAGGCACATGACTACCCATATTTCTGACTGCTGGCATGCTTTTGGGAATGGTTGGGCCCCTGACTAGTACTCTCCCAGGCAATGTCCTTGTACAAGCTGGGGGCTAGCACAGCTCAGTAACGGTTTGCAATCTGTATAAATCCAGTAGGCAGTATGGAAAAGGCCACCCTGCTACAAAAGAATTCAGCTGTGTGCATGCAAGCTATGCCATGCTATGTCATGCCACTTGCCCTGACTCCTAAGGAACGAGTCCTAAACAGCTTTATTTTCTGGTACGGATGTTTCCACCTATCTGTAAATCCTATCTACCCTTAAGGTTGACAGAACTGTGTCCTTTTACAAACAACCACAAAGCCACATGATACTGCTTCAAAGATAAAGGTGATAGAGGTAACGAAAACAGCCCCACTATACCTGGACCGTTCCACTGAAGGGAGGTCCACTCTTAAATCAAGCATATGACCAAGTTTAATCCTCCACTGCTCCCAAAACTTCAGTTGAAATGAAAACGTGAACATAGTCTTGTACTCATGGACTGCTGACAGGAGGTTTAGGATTTCAGTACGAGTATAGCTCTTTTGTCTGTCAGAAGGTGGGATTCTTTCCAAGCATTCAGTAGGGCTGCTTTGCTGTTTCTGGATATGACATGAGAATCCCACTACAAAAATATTTTACACTGGAGAGATTGTTATGTAAAAAAATCTTATTTTTTTTTAATGGAATGACCATGTTGCTCAGTTACTTTTTCCAAGGTGCAAGTAAATCATCAGGTCCCTCAGTAATAACAATGAACTTTCAGTTCATGCAATAGTATGTTCAAAGCCCAGTCACAACTTAAACCTAAATATACAGGGTAATGACTGTGTCTTGCTATATGCATAGTCAGCAGCTACCACAATGGATCACTAACCTTCGTTTGATGTTTTAGGGTTATCGCCTCATTCTTTAAAGCTGTTTTAGCTGAAATTTAAAGGAGAAAAGAGGTTTCAGCCTGAGACAAATAAGCAGATAAAGTCTGTCAAACTATGAACATCTGAAACCAAGACTATTAGCAACTACTGTATTCATTGCCAGCTCCACTCACACTAAGTGCTAGTAAGAAACAGAGTGGAGTCAGATTTCAGTTTCTCTCTTCTGAGGCTGCCAGGGACAGTCAGTCCAAAGTGTAGGATAGTAGAGCCACTGGATAAAATCTAGTACTAGTCTCCTCAAAATGTAACATCTGGGACAGAGATTAATCAGAACTGGTTGTTACCCCTTGTAAAGAAGAAGTAAAACTGACACTCCCCACTAGTTGTACAAAGGAGCCATTAGTTACAAAGATGCAAGAATTTAATAACGAACTTTATCAGTTTGTTTTCACTATTTTCCCTTTTGTAGTTTAATATTATGCTGACATAACATTTACTGTCTCTGCAATAGAGAGGCTTCTAAAATCAAGTGACAAAAGTTAGTGAATCAATTATCTTTCAGTTTGAAAACATCTTCTGTGATCATACTTTCTATATTTATAGTCTTGATATAATACTGTTGGAAAGGCAGTAACTGGATGGACATTTTCAGTGAAGTTATGTCTGTACCATATGCTACAGGGAGATACCTCAACAAAACACCTGCAGTGCTCTGTGGAAAACACCTTCAAAAGTTTTACCAGGAATACTATGAAACCCTTGGATAGTATTTTTAATTTCTGGGAAGAAAACCAATCCCAAAAGCGCCCTGGAAACAAGGTTTGGTATTTAAACAATTCTATAGTAGAAAGCCCTTATCAACTTTAAATAGTTCAACTCAATCTCTCTACAGGAAAAAACGTAGAAATGTGTGGACGTGTATGTGTTCATGCATTTTATATATATACACGTACAAACACACACGCGCACAAATATATAATACTGGAACATGAATAAAGGATTAACAGAAGTCATTTTATTTCATTGATGCTTGATGTACCAGAATAAGACCCTGTGTGAACACAGCTGTTGTATGTGACTTGGCACTGGAAATTAGCATCTTGTTACAGTGTCAAAGGACAGGAAGCAACAGCATTCAAAAGCAACAAGTCAGAAATAACTGTAAATAAGAAATGGCGAGAAAAGTGATTTGTGTGATCTGTCTCAAGGAAATGTGGACTGCTTTAGACGTATCAGATTGCTTCCAAAGCATAGCAGACCGAGAGGCTCAAGTGCGATGAACGGGTCTAACAGGATTCAAAACACATCTTCCTTAAAAATGAAATCAAAACCCGCTGTCAGGACAGCGTGTCCCACGCAGCTAACAGGACCAAATGAAAATGCCCCAAGCAGCGCAGTGTGAACCGGGTACACGGATGCAGCTACCCAGCGCCTTCTCCGACCCCCGCCTCGCAACACACCAAGGCAGGCGACGCCCCCTCACAAGCACGTCCAGAGCCGGCATAACCGACCCGGCTCCTCTTTGCTTTGCGACCTTTCAGCGGTCACGGAGGTTGTTTTACCTCGCAGTAAATTCAACCTCCCAAGACGACGGCTCCGCTCGCTGCCCGGCGGCCGGGCCGCGGACGCCGCCTGCTCCCCCAGCCGGGCCCGTCGGGCGCCCCGGCTAAGGGGGAAGGCCGCGTCAGGCGCGAGGCGGGGCGCCTCTCTCCCCGCTGCCCCCCCAGCGCAGCGCGGCGCCAGGCCTGCCCTCACCCGCCGCCCCGCCACCCACGGCCCCATTTCGTGGGGCCCTGGAGCCTGCGTGCCCTGAGCGCCCACCCCACGGCCGCGGCGCTG
>NW_010973368.1:11137784-11138977 GCF_000737465.1 Haliaeetus leucocephalus | reverse complement strand
CCGCACGGACGGGCCGCCGCTGCGGACCCCCACACACCGCCCGCGCCCTGCGGGAAGGCGGAGGTTCAGCGGGCGGTGAGGGCCCCGCGGGAACCCCCCCCCCGGCCGTCCCTCGCTCCTCCCTGCCCCGCCGCGTCCCTCGGCCGGGGGATACCCTGCTCCCCCATCCCCCCGCGTGAGGCTGGAGCTCTGCTCGGCTCGCCCCTGCCGCCACTGCGAGTGAGGAAGCCCACGACTGCTCCCCCCCCGCCCTGTACGATGGAAGCGGCCCGTAACCCAAGGGAAGGGCGCCACCGCCGCTCCCTCAGATGATTGCCAGCCCCACGGCCAATCAGCGCCTTCTCTTTTCTCCAGGCAACCCGGCGCCCGCCCTCAAGCGGGGTGGGAGGGGAGTGGGAGAGGCGGGCGGGAATGTTTACAAACAAGATTAGGGAGTAGAGGGATTGGGGGGAAAGCGGGGGGGGCGGAGCCAGCGATTGGCGCAGCCGCTGATCCAATGAGGCAACGCGCCGCTCGGCGGAAGGAGGCACGTAGAACGTTCTCTGCCCAACAGTCGCTGGGGTTCGCGGGCGCGCGCGCCCAATGAGCGCCCGGCGAGGCGAGGGGAGGAAGGGGGCGCGAGCGCCAGCGCCTGAGTAGGAGCCGCTCCTGAGGGCGCCCCCTCCTCCCGTCTCGCTCAGCCTATCCCGGCTGGGCCGCGCTGGGCTCGGCCCGGCTCGGCTCCGCTCCCTGCTGTTGGGCGGGGAGGGCGGCCAGCGCAAAGGGGGAGGGGAGCCGCAAGGACATGGGCTGGCTCTGAGGGCCGGGGGAGGGAAGCCGACGTGCGTGTGCCTCCCTGTATTTTAATAACTGTTTGTTGTTGGGTGGTGTGGTTGGTTCCCCCCCCGTTTTCGCCAAGGCGGAGGGGAGAACAGCCGCCCCCCGCCCCCAGCGCGCCTGCATGGCTCCTCTCCCCCGGAGCGCCCCTGGAAAATAAAATCCGCCTCAGGCCAGGTGACGTCCCCCCGCCTCCGCGCTCACACACACGGGGAGCGGCAGAGGCGGGGGAGCGCCCGCCTGTGAAAACATGGAGGGACCCTCGGGGCCGGCGGAGGAAGGGGAGCTGCCGCTGCTCACCGTCAAGCACGAGCTGAGGAACGGTGAGCGGGGCGGGCCTGGGGGGCCGGGGCTGCCGGGGGAGGGCATGGCGGGGG
>NW_010973368.1:11114481-11137774 GCF_000737465.1 Haliaeetus leucocephalus | reverse complement strand
GGGGGAGTGTCGACGGGGGGGCGCTGAGGGCAGCGCTCCTGCCTGAGGGGAGGGCGGCGGGAAGCGCGTGGGGTGGCGGAGGGGGCCCGCGCTGCCGGGACTTGGGGAAGAAGTGCTGAGGCCGGAGGTTCAAGAGAGTTGATCGGGACCAGTAGGGAAATCTCGGTGAGGGGAAAAAAAAAAAGAGGATGAGCTGAAAGACATGGGCAGGAGCGTGTGAGGTGGGGGCGGGGGAGGGGTCCCTTTTTTTTTTTTCCTGTAAAAAGTATTTCAGTTGGACTTCTGCTAAGTATTTGGCTCCCCTGTCCCACTTCCTCAGTGGTATTTGACGCTTTTGAAGCAGATAGGGGTTAGCTTTTTTTTTTTTTAATTGTGCGTTTGACTTTTATGGCTATGTCACTACTGGGGGGGGGGGCGCGGGCGGCTGTTTGTTACAGTCCTAAATGATGTCGTTTTATGTGACAGCTTTTCTCTGACCTCGGTGAAGTGCCAGAATTCTAGGGAGGTGAATGTGCCAACATGTAACCACAGAGTTATCTGGCTTTTCAGTCTATGAATCTTCTTGTAGCTTGGTAGTTACTTGAAGACCCTAAGACCCTCTAGAGAAGTAGTTCAACATGTGTAATATATATGACCTTTCAAGACAGAGCAGAAATGCTCTGTCCTAGCTTGTTATTTTGGGGAAGATCCTTACATATTTTTAATAAGGACCCTGTGCTTCTCAGAAGTTTCCAGGCAACTTGAATACTGCAGTAAATCCAGATTTTACTGTTTAGAAGTGCGTGTAAAACATAATCAGGATGTATATTCTCTGTATTTATTAACAATGGAGGTGCTATTAACCCATGGCCTTAATTCCTTTTCTCTCCTTTTTTTCTCTGTGATAAAGTAAAAGTAACTATATGATGCTGTTCATCGGAAAAGTTTGAGACAACTGCTCCCCCGGGTTAATGTAGTTGACATTCTCTAATGGGCCTATGGGGAAGGCAAGTGGTGGTGCTGGGTCTTTTCGATTGCCTTGAGCCTTCTGTTCCCCTGTCACTCGGGTCTAGGGGCTCGGTGGAGGTGCCCCAGTGGAACGTAGCTATCACTGCAGCTTTAAAAAAAAAAAAAAAAAAAGGCACTCTTCCTGATAGCTACGCAGAAACCAAAGGGACTGTAGTTTCCTTCTTTCAAGAAGAAGCAAAAGAGCTGGTGGAAAACATACTTGTCTTGTTGGGTGTTGCTAGATTTCAGTGTGCAGGAGAAAAAGGAGTAAGGGGAAAGGAAGTGGAACACATTTATTCTATATATTTACTTAGCTATGTCTAGATTTCTTTTATAAAAGTTGAGACAGCACATATCCCTGTGGAATAGTTATTTAATGGTAGTTTCAGGAATAAACACATTCATATAAACTAGACAAAGAGCTGTCTAATATAGCATAATAAGCAATTTTCATTTTGATCTGGATCTTAAAGCTTTGTAGATTCAGGAAGTACTGATACTTTTAATTTAAAAATTCTCAACCTTGTTTGTGCGTTTTTAAGCTTCTGAAAGCCAGCTTAATAGGAATCAGTTGCTTCTCCCATCCTCATTCTCTTCTCCTTATTAAGTATTTAGAAAACTATGCTTTCTGTAAAATGCTTTCTAGCAATGGCTCATCTATTTCTGGAGCATTAGGGTGGAGGAGGGAGCTGCTCTGTCATGTACTCCTGGGAGACTCCTACTCCTGAAGGTGTCAATAGTGTCATCACTATGCAAGACGTATCAAGATACTGTTTCAGAACTTGGCTCTACACAATGCACGGAGAGACGATAATTTGAGGAGAAAAACTGCAGTCAGTTTCTGTTGATACAGAAATACACAAATAATCTATAGGATACTGTGGATATTTTTCTTAGTTTTTTGTATTGGGTCTGGCTGTGTGGGTACCTAGCTGCTGGCTAGGGTCAACACACCACAGTTTTAAAGCGTGCAGCATGATTATTTACTTTTGCTTCATTTTGGTAAGGAGGGTGAGGGGACATGCAAGAACTAGAATTGGAGCTAGAGGATCTTCGTTGTTCTTAAATACTGAGGTTTTATACCATGAATATCCTTTTAATATGAGTTTTGTTTAGATTCTAGTATTCCCCTCCTCTCTGTGTTCTTTCTTTGATGTTGCTAGCTCTGACTAATTGAATGATTTAGAATTACATATCGAAAGTAGCTGTCAGTTGGCAAATGAAAAAGAGGTCAGTCTCCACAGTACTTTAAAAGAATGTACTACTGTGGTAGAAATAGTGGCTTCTTTGAGAAGGGAGTGTCTCATTTTCATATTGTGGAAGTTGTTGCTTGAACCTCTTGATAACAAACTCAAAGTACAAAGAATTATGTATTCAACTAAATGCAGGTGAACCTACAGTTATACTTTGCATTTGCAATTACTTGGGTCTTGGAATTGTTCTAAAAACATTAAACAAGTTAGAGACAGGCATTGATTACGGTCAAGTGAGTAAGTGAACATACTATAAAACTTGAATTTAAGATGAAATGAGTATATTCAAGAATGAAACAGATGATTCTTGTTACCTTGAAGCAAGTATTGCGGCATATTGAAATGCACAGTTAGGGCATATGCAGTGCTATTTCTACATGGCTCCCAGCTGATTGTTAGCCCTATCATACCATGGTTTGACTTCTTTTAAACTTTGACTTTGAAATTACAGTACTGGCTTTGATATGTAGGGTCAACCTTAATTTTAGCTCTATAGCCCATTTTCTTAGGGCCCTGAAACTCCTCTGTTGTGTGACCAAGAAAGCAATTGCTGAAAAAACATCACTTCATAGGCATGTAGATTGGGTCTGTGATAGGGAAGGAACGGTGGTGCATAACACCTGAGTGCCTCTGTGAGATGCTGTGTGACTTGTTGTATTACAAACACTGGGCACCACTCTGTATATGTATATTTTAATGATGCAAAGAATCAGAATGTGTCCCTGTTGCTGGGGAAAATGTAAGCATGCATGTGCTTCAATGGTTGTTCCTTCAGTTGGTTATTTTGCAGATTAGACACAGCAGTGACTTTTAGGACACATTTAAGTTAATAATGATTTTATCCTAATATATTTAGCAACTTTTATTTTTTTTCCTCCTGTCACACAAACCATTTTTTCCTTGATAGAAATCTCACAATTCAGCCTCTGAAGAATAGTCACCATCTTTCTCTTCTCACTTTGGGAAGGAAATGAGTTTCTTGGGACAGTAGAATCACCTTCTCTTTTCAGGAATTAGAAGAAAAAGTATGCCAAAGATCAAATGGTAGGAAGTGGTGAAGGTCTCTGATTCTCAGTGAAGCTCTCCAGTGAAAATAATAAGAAAATGAAATTTTCTGCATTATCTGTTTCTGGAATCTTGTAAAGGAAGCACTTTTATTTTTTGAAGACTAAGCTCAGAGTTAGGTCTCCAAAAAGATTAGAAATTGTATAAGATGTTACGTATTATTTACAGTTAAAAAAGAATATCATTGCCTCTTCACATTTTCTGTTTCCTGGTAATGCTGTGGAACTGAACAATGGCAAATGTAAAGCCTATTAGAGAAAAATTTGTGTGATAGGGAAGGATATGGGCAGAGAGGGAAACACTGGTGATGTAGGAAGCTAAGAAGGAAATAGAACTGTTAATACTGAGATTTACCCCCAAGAGCTTCTATTGTAGCTCTTGTTTTGGGGACAAAACAAAATAAGGATCAAAGGATCCTGAACCTTCAGTGTATGTGACCAGGTAGGAGGTTGCCCGTTTTGCAGCATGCATGTGCACTCCCTGCTTTGCCCAGCGAGAGGCAGAGATTAGCAAAATGGGATCTTGGAGGGAACTTGAGAGATGTTCCATGAATGTATGGACTATAGTCTGTACATATATTGTTTGTTTTGCTTTAAGACATTGTTCTTCTCCTTTTGACAAATCCATATTGAAGAGGACACTGGATTCATTTTAATGCTATCACAAACTTTGGGCTAAAGAACTTGCTTTAGTTTGCAGTTTGTCTGACTGTAACACATGACATACGAAAAGGTACGTATAGCCCAGAAGTCAACATAGCAATGGGCTGCAGGGCTCCAGAGGTAGAAGAATTTGGAACTTCTGCTTGAGTCAAATAGTCTTAACTTATAATTCAGCATGAAACTATAAAAGGCTTCAGACAATAAAGACATGGACTACTTGAAGGGTTTAATGTTGCAAATTCTTAGTTACCCCTTGTCCTGGTTTCAGCTGGCATAGAGTTAATTTTTTTCTTAGTAGTTGGTACACCCCTTCTTGAATGAGAACTTAAACTAGAATGGATTTATTTGTAAATGGTAAGGGTCATGTTACATTGTAAGGCATTGTGAAAATTCCTATGGCTAAAAAACGTGATGAATCACGCATTAAATAGAGTATTCAACCTTTGCTATGGAGCTACACCTGGCACCTCTACAGTATTCTGTTTTTTATTTTTGAAAGGAAACGTTCTTATGAAAGTTTAAAGATACTTTTAAATTTGTATTTTCTGTAAGATTTTTTTTTTATTTGACTCTGTACTAATTCTCTATTGTTTAGAGATGGGGAGATATTAATAGTTGAATATTTCAAAGCTTGGATTGCCTTTACTTCCACTTTTCTCTTTTGAGCACTGAGAAATATGTGTTCTCATATTGCTGTGGGAAGTATAAAGTGTGTTTTAAGAGTAAGTTTATGAATCATCCTTAAAACAGCTTAAATCTCTGGATTTTACTCTTTCAGAATCAATACTTTTAAAAAATGTTTTGTAGTCTAGGAATTTATTGTTATTTATCTTCTGGTAACTTTGATTATGATAAGCTTTGATTATGAAGGAGTAGAATGACTATTAATCGTTTGTTTTTTCCAGGCTTTGGAATTTAACAAACCTGGCTAAAATGATCTGTAAAAGGGTCTGGTACCATTGCTCATTTTGCTCTCATTGCTTCAGCGATATTCCATAAAACGTGTAATATAAATGAGGACTGGTAGTCACAGTCTTAATTGTCAGCCCGTTGTTCAGCTTTGTTTCATTGTATTCTAAATGTGATGGTTTAAAAGCTCATGCTGGATTCCACAAAAGAGTTAGGAGACTTACATGCCACTTTAATGCACTTTAGGATTTTATTCAGGAGGCAATTCAGAAAACACTTGCCAGACTTGCTTAAACATATAAGAAAGCCTGAGTATCTGAGGGTGTGATTTGCAGCTATATTCTTCATGTAAATACTTCTGTTGGATCCCCTTCATTGCTTTGCATCATTTGATATCTTAGGTAAACATTCTCTCTCTCTCTATCTCTCTAACCATTATACAAACCTAATGATGAGGTGCAAGCTCTGCTAAGATTTCTTTGCTTCTGACTCATTCTGTAGATAGGCAGATGACCTGGTTTATGAAGGACTCGCCTTACACGCAGTCACTTTATTTGTTTTAGTGTTTTGTTCTGGGATCTATTGTGATTGTTTCCTCTTCCTGTTTTTTGTTGATGTCTGTAAATATTTTATGCTGGCTTGGACAGATAGTTATAAAAGCTTTACCTGAGGGAGGATAATTCTGAAGATAATTCTTAAATTTCCTGGTTAATGTCTACATGAACTAATATGTAAATACCTTCCATCAACATTTAAATTGTCAGTTGCTCTTCTTTTGTTGATAAATTAATCTACATTCTGTTACTTTTAACGCTGTATCCAAAGGGCCTGTGATTCAATAAAGTGTATTTTTTTTTCTAGTGTTGTGCTGATTTCTGATGATAGAGACCAAAGGTGATTCATATCTTGTATTTAAATAGAATTTCTTGTTTCAAAAGGTATGCACAGTCTTTAGATAGCTGTTCTTTTGATCTGACTGTTTCAATTCTGTTCAGCATTAGATTATCTATAGCAGCTTTATTCATTAGCATCTTGCCTAATTACGCTTTGGGTTTTTTTGGCTGTTTTGTGATGTATAGTGTTACTGCACATTAATCTTCTAACTAACCATGGACGTGCTTCTAGGTTGAATTTTGGTGACCTCATAGTGATTCATCTCACAGTAACGACAAACCTCATAGCAAAATTGCCTCCATAGTAGCAAAAGGGCTACTGCTGATGAATGCACATGGATCTTAACAAGGAACATTTTCCAGTTCAGACTACTGTGGGTCTGGATTGTTAATCTCAGATGTCTGCACTTTTATCTTTATTTCAGCTTCTGATGTGCAAATGATAACTTTGGGATGGTCTTCTGCAGCTTCAGTCTATTTTTGTAATGGTAATGATAGTTTCCTATCACATTCCCCACAGCATTTCACGCTGCTGAATTTCCACACACTGTATTCCACTTAGCTAGTACTTCAGAGGTCTTTGTCATCTTTGGCTGTGTAAAGCTTTGGCTTCCAGACCTTCTAGAATAGCACCAGCAGCTTTGTGAGATCTTGAACTTTTTTTTCCGTTCAGATGGTCTTCTCCTTAAGCATCTAATATTACAGAGAATGAACAGTTGTCACCCCAGTTATCTTAGTTGTGATCCTAGAGTTCAGAGTAACATGAATTGCATTTTCTCTTCTTCGATGTGAGTTCAGAACTTTGTGCATGTTTATTTTTGCTCTAAATTCTTTTTTTGGCCTAAGAAAAATGCAGGTAGTTCTTGAGATGGTATGGTTTTTAAATTCCTTTTCCAGTTTATAAGATAGTTCCCTGTCCTTCCTGATTAAATGGTACTCTTGTTCAGTGACCTGACAATTACTGGTTGGTGATGGTCTGTCACATTTCAAGGACTGCAGAATATTTTTCACTTCCCTTCACAAATAGTTCTCAGTTGCTGTAACCAGTTACAATCAAAGTATAATTTTATATATAGCAGAAAAACAGTATTACGTCCTAAGTGCATTTACTTCAGTGTCTAACAAGCAACAGTTGTGTAGTTTCTGTTACATGGTATGTTTTTAGGTTTTTTTGGTGTTTTTGGGGGTTTGTGGTTTTTTTTGTTTTGTTTTGGGGTGGGGTTTATTTGTTTGTTTGGGTTTTTTTTTTCCCCCCAGAAAGGAATGCGTTAGTTTGGGTGCTTTTCCTTGAAATTAAGGAACTCTTCATTCTGAATAAGGGATGAGCTCAAGTTGGTGTTCATGTAACTTTGAAAACAGCATCTGTTCTTTGTTGCTGTGACTTAAAAAAGTAGATGTTAGGTGAGTGGAGATGGGCCATTCTCTGAAGTAACAGGTTAGAATCAAGTTGATCTTGGTACCAGGCATTGGACACCTAATAGTTTGAAATATTACAGAATGTTTTCTGTCCTTTTTTCCTTCTTGCTTTCTCTATTCTGCTTTAAATTGTCTGAACTTCATTGTTCTGCTCAATAAAACAGCAGAGCTGGTCTCACGTTGCAGATAATAGCAGAGACAAGTCACAGCTTTCAGGCAGAGCTTGTCTTTGAGGGTTGCTTGATCTAGTTCAGTAGAGGAAGCTCTAGTTTTGTCTGCTTCAAAATCTGTATGTAATGGAGTCCAGAAACAGAGGACACAGCACGTTTTAACTTGAAAACAACCACTGTTGAAATATTATTGAAATTAAAACGCAATTATTATTATTAAATTAAAAGCAAATAGAGTCATGACACAGTACCAGCTTGCACAGTTCTTACTTCACACTTGACTGTCTCAAAGTTCAGGTATAGTGCAGGTGACAGTCATGTCTGTTATGTCATCTGGAGATCCTCCATCAAGCAGAAATACTTTGTTCTGGTTACTAGAGTTAAACAGACTGTCCTACCTCCAGGGGGCTGAGAACGGCAGTACTGACCTCCATGCATTGGTGTCCCTGCGTGGGCAGGTTTGTCTTTGTAGTGAGAATATTTCAAGATATTTGCTTTATTTTTGCTTTAAGAGGTGATAATTGTGACCAGTACCACTATTTCATCTTTGTTTTTATGGATACCACGATGTCTTGGTCTTTCCCTTTAGTCTTTGTTTCTGGGTTGATCTGTTGTATCTCACTGTTGCCCTCAGCTGCATACTCCTTCTTACCATGTTGGTCCAATGCTGATGACTGTGGACTACAGTAGAAAATCAGTAAATGGAAGCTTTTCCTACTTGTGTGCCTAAGCAGTTAGCTTGTCTCCTAGAAGGTGCAGTCAGCTTGCTGCTTTTCTTCATGATGTACCACCATCCTTTATACTGCTGTGTCATGTGTAGCTTCAGATCATTTGTGGAGAAAGTCTCATTCTGTTAACTTGAACAGTACTTTCTTCCTGTCCAAGCTTAGTTTCCTTCCTTGGTACTCCTCAGCTGATGTGTCAACAGACTTGAAGAAAAAGGGCATGGAGAAGTAAATTTTCTCTTTCCAAAACTGCTTTCTTTGCACTCAATTCTTAACCTAAGAGGTTTCCTAAAGCCGCTGTTTCTGAACGGCATCTTTGCATACACTAAAATACTATGGTACTATTTACTAGAAATACTGCTAGCTAGTTGCTAGAGTGTACATCCTTGTTGCACTCTTGACAGATATGTTGTCTTCGTGCAGGTTGCACAGGCAGTTGTTGGGTCAGGTTCTGATACCAATCCTAGCATGGTGATGTCTGTGAGGTGGGAGAAGCCTTTCACTGTTCTGTCAGTGGTAATAGTAGTAGCCTTCTTGTTGCAATCCTTTAAAGCCTCTCAAACTTGGAACATTTATCTTGTAATTGTGGAAAGCCTTCCTTGCGAAGGGTCCTCCAGCAGTGGTCATTTGGGTTCCTGAGAGTGACTGGTCAATAGAATTAACTGATCTCCGGGGTTTTGTGCTCCTGGAAGCAAGTTGAAGGAAATGTTGGTGTGATGACTTTCATTCTGGAGAAACTGCATCTCGTCTCATCTAGAATGTCAAGAAGTGCTGTGCCTGATTTCAGCAGATGAAGACGAACTGCTCTAGCAATGTCATCGGAAAGAACGTGGCACAGACACCAGCTCTTCAGCTTGCTTTTCTTGGGGTATGACTTCAGAGATGGACTGAGTGCAGCAACTGAGGCTGTTGGAGCAAGCCGTTGCCAGCCGTGGCAACATTGGGAGAAGCACTTTCTGGGAATTGTTAATCTTTTTTTTTGAGCTTTGAAGGTTTGTTATTTTTTATTTTTATTAAGGATAATTCTACTTCTTGCTTTATAGGGAGTAATTCTGAGAGAAAGTTTGTATGTCTCAAGTGTCATATCATACCTTTATGTGTTGTGCAGCACCTTTTAGCTATCTGATCTTGTGGGATGACTTTTTTTCCCTCAATATAATGCAAAAAGAATGAGGTAGGACTTATTTTATAGTGATCATATTATTTCTGATGTAGTTTTTGCCTTTTACTATGAAAATAATATTACAATAACCTTCAAGACATTTAATTTTTTTGTTAAAGATAAGGCAGTTAAACATCCTAAATGGAAGTAAAAGTGGAATTAAGTGGATAGTGCAAAATTACGACTCACATTGAATTATTATGTAGTTGTTTCAAAGGTATCACTAGGAGTCACTCAGCTTTTTACTGTGTAACCTCATTAAAGTGGGAAAGGTTTTACTGATATTACTGAATGTGGAATACAAGTTAAATTGAGTTTATGGTACAGTTTAGATTAATGAATTGAGTTTAGGACTTGATCTCTTTTTAGGACTATAGCCAGCACTACAAATCATCAGCCTGTTATTGGAGAAGCAGCATTTTCTTTGTGTTCTACTCTCTCAGTCTTCCTATTCCGTTTCAAGAATATGGCAGGATTAAGTGACTGTTTTGCTTTCTACAAGGGTGTTTAACTGAAAAGCTGCCTGCTGACAGCTGTTAAAGGATGTGAGATGGTAAAACCTTTCTGGAGTACTCCATAACAGAAGATCCAAATCAGTGGATTTCTCAGTGAAATATTTCTTCCCACTCAGTTCAGCACTTACCTAGCTGGTATCCAGAGAAGTTCTATGTCCTGAATCTCTTCAGTGACATCCACTGCTTCATTAAAACCATGGACACTCTAGTCCAGGTCTCTTTAGGATAGTCCCTGACTCCTGTTGTCCTTGACAGGAAAGACACTGTTTTGAAACTGTATACATTGAGTACCTTTCTTAGTTCTTGTTAAGAAGAGTAATATGTAATATTAAGTTGCTTCAAGACAGACTGCTTTCTGACTATGAAACGATGTACTGTAATTATACAGACACTAAATGAGTCTAGATTTGCTTTACCTGCTACTACTCCTTTCTTGGCTCATGAGTGCATCTTCCTTAAGCAATGACTGCAGTGTAGCACTAGCAACAGTATTTGTTCTGTTTGCAGTGAAAATAGTACAGCAAGCTTCAGTTCAACTCATGTAGTACATATTGCCTCATTGATTTGTTAGTGATTATGGTACTGTATTGCCTAGTACATGTTATTAAAATAGAACTGATCACAAAAGTATTATTTCTCTAATAATTTCACTGTGCTGTGTGTTGGGGTTTTTTATGTGTAATATTAGGATAGCTTGTAGATTCCCTTGGATTTGTAAAAATCATTGTCCTGTGTACTTCTGTTTGTACAAGAAAAAAATTCTGAAAGCTCTTTTAAACTTTCTAATCTCCCAGTAGTTTCAAGTGGTCTCTCTGCACTTATTCCAAGTGGGATTAATCCCTTGCAAAGATGAATGATAAGAATTGAAAATAATATTTTAGATGAGATTTAATCAGTACCTTGCATGAGAGCACTGTTACCCTATCCCAACTAGATGCATTTTGTGTGTGTGTACAGATTCCTAGGACTTGGAATAAGCCACAAATTTGCTCTTTCATTTATTTATTGTTTGGATTTTTTATACTTGTTCCTCCTTTGTGGAGAGAGATCTTTCTGAAGCTTTCAGTTTTCTGCTTGTTTTGAGTTGTTGAGTTACTGCAGTTCAGTGAGTGGACATTAACTATACGTTTTCATAATTAATTCAGAAAGCACACTGTCTTGATAAAGTTTCTTAGAAATATCAAACCAAATGAGAATTGCTGTTGAACATATTAAGTTAATTTCAGCATCTCCTATCAAAGAGTTTTCCTCTTTTGGTTAAGAGATGTTTGTACTTGAAATCTGTTGTATGGCTCCTGAAAGCTTCTTGCACATCTTTTAAGCCTTTTTTTTTTTTTTTTCTTTTTTCTTTTAATACCAGCTTTTAAACATACAGTTTGGCTTCAGGTTGCTCTTTGAGAGGCATTCTCTTAGCAGCCATGCCAGCTTATGCAGCCTCTGCTACTTGATGCTGCATCCTTAATTGTGCTAGTAAAACTGCTTATGTAGCTGCTTGTTAAAGTGGATCAGGGAACTGAACTTGGTTAGGAATAGTCAAACTTAGTTTCTTTTTTGCCTTGCTGCTTTTAACCTGGATCATTTCAATGAGCAGCTTTGCTGAATGGCCTGCAGTCATACTGATGCAAATGGATGGATAATATTATGATAGGAATGAAAGATGGAAAAAATGGAACTGCTTAAGGCTTTCTTGTAGCAGCTTATAAGAGAAAAAAAACCAAACCCCTACCCAACAGCAAAGTAACTCACCACAATTCGTTTTTTAAATAGGGCTCTTCACTTACCTATTTAGAAAAATGTCTGTTAGACAAAAAGAATACTCGAAGTGCTATAAATTTGTATAAAGGTAGAATCTTCTCTCCCAAACTCCCCAACAAATGAAATAGCTTTGTAGCAACTTAGATTTTTCCAGACTTGTTGGTTGTGTAGACTCAAGGTCTTTTCCACTCGATAGTAGTGGAGAGTGTTTATAGGTTTAGTAATCCTATGTTAAATGCATGAATAGTTATTGGAGTTCTGTTTAAGTCATCCCAAGTGCCATATAATCCAAGAACATGAGAGTATTCAGGGTGCTAGGGCTAAGGAATGACCTGATTGCTGTCTGTAACTATGCAAATAGAGATTACAGACAAGGTGGAACTAGACTCTTTCAGAGGTGCCTAGTGATAGGATGAAAGATGTGTATATAAGCTAGATGGGCTTCAGTTATTATTCTGTGGTTTTATACATCCAGGAACACCGATGGCAGAAGGAAAATTGCTCTCCCTTGCTTTTCAAGTTAAAAGAATACAGTATGCAACTGGAATGTCCTTTTAGTGTTGCTTATTTTGTTCATCTGCTAACTTATTTTTACTGAAGCTGTATTAATATGTCAGAATGATGTTTCAGTGTACTACATATCTGACTGGATATTTTTTTTCCTTCAGCAAATTTGACAGGCCATGCAGAGAAAGTTGGCATTGAAAACTTTGAACTCCTGAAAGTTCTTGGAACAGGGGGTAAGATGCACTATATTTTTGTTTTCTAGCTGAGGTTTTGGTGATTGTAATATTCTTTAGGAAGATATATCACTTCTGTATGCATACCCTAATTTTCTTCACTTTTTTACTCACAAATATTGTGCAAAATTGGAGGTCACGTTCTAGCTTACAACACTTTTGAAGATGCACTTTTTCAAAAAAATGGAAAACAAATGGCTTGAGATTTGTGACAATTTAATACAGTTTGTGAAAAGTATGATCTAAGTTAAAGCATGATCTTGATAATTTCATTAAATTTTCAGACTATGTTTTCATTAATTTCTGGAAAAAAACAGTAATGTTAGTACATTAATGAAGAGGATGCTCCACTCTTTAACTGTATGTTTTAGAGTTGCCCTATTCAAATACCAGTAATTTTTAAGATGGAAAATTTTCACTGTTGTATAGTGGATTTCAGCACAATGTTGGAGATTGGTATGTTGTAGGATTGCTGACTGTAGCCAACAAAAGAGCTTTGTCTCTCCTTTGTTAAAGGGACACACACACACAGGCCTGTACACAGACTAAAAGTAATTACTCTTATAATTCTTAGTGTGTTTACGCATTTTTTTGTCAGTATTAACATCAGATGCAGTGTTGAGTAGATTGGGATAATCATGAAGATGGACTATCATCAAGGTCTGTAGAAGTTATAAGTTAGTTATGATATTAAATTTTGGGTGTTACCAGCCATTACTGGCTAGCAGTGAGGCTGTAGTTGCACAAGCTGCTACATCACTAAAAAGAGCAAAGGGTTTTGATTTTCACATGTAGCTGTCATACAGATTATTTCATAAATTCATTAAGCCATTAAATCACTTGAGGGTGTATTTTTTTTCTGTTTCTGAAGTAATTTTTTTAAAATTTAAATTTAACAGGCTTAAAAATTCAACCCTTGCTGTTAAATTTCAGTAGTTAGTGGTAGAAGCAAGTAGGCTTTAATATTCATAGATATATGTTGCATATTCATAGGTAGAAGCAGCTATGCTGTTCTAAAGTGGCCAGTATTAGTCTGAGTGGGGTTGACAAAAATGAAATTACTTACAATTGTGCATTTATGTGAGGATGTCTTTCTCTCTTGCTGATGGAAACATTGGTTGGGTTTTTAATTGTACATGTGTGTGTCTGTGTATATATGAAAACTAGTCCCATGCCTGAATTTTTTCCTTTTTCCTTGCCACTGCCGTTAGTCTGAGATCACCTTAATATTACAACTGTTGCATTTGGAATACAAAGTAAGTTTTGGTGGTTTTTTGAGTGTCAGTCTTCAAGTTAAGACTAGTAGTAGCCTCCTCCTACTGTCTTTAGGCAGTAACTCTCAAATACCCCTTTTGCTGCTGTTAAACTGTTGTCTGTCATTCATTGCTACCTTCCATGTCCTCTCTTCTTCATGAACAGATAATTTCTTTTGGCCTGGGATACTCTTAATCATAGGAGGTAGTCCTTAAGCTCATAATGCAAAGCAATCCTATTCACTCAGGTTAACAGGGTAATTTTGATTAGTGACCCCTTTCAGAAAAGGCTTCTTCAGTGGGTTGACAATGGGATTGACAGTGTGTATTTGTGAAGGAAAAAAAAAAAAAAGCTGAGGAAGTGTGCTTGTCTGTCTTCATCCTGCTCTAGGAGTCACATTGCTCCAGAAACATCTGTCTTGGTAGACTTCAAACTATTTCAAGAACTGACTAAAAGATTCCTGCAAACTTTAGGAATCCAAGGATACCTTGGGTATCCTGGAATGGCATTTGTAGGAAGAGTAGTATTTTTTTTATATGAAGGAAATGCTAGTTGCGCTTTTTTAATACGTAATTTCAGTCATAGGCTGAGGTTCTTGCTTCGGAAATCTAAATCATCAGGGCAGTCAAAAAGCTTTATTCAGTCTTAAGTGTATCACAGTTATGACTAGTGCACTAGGTATGTCAGAGGTTGTTGCTTGCCAATTACTGGACAGTGTTAAATGCAAATGACCTGATCAGAATGGAGCTAGTTCTGTTTGTTTTTGGGGAAGTGACCATCTGTGAATTGTCAGTGTTTGCAGTAACATGGAATTGCTGAAAACAGTACTGGAATGGACTTGAAGTCCTCTAATCACTTGGCCCAAGACAGTGTCAGTTACACCTGCATCACCCCTGACAATGATTCTTTTTTAAAAGCCTTCAGTAGTAGAGATTCTGCAGCCTTCCTAGATGTTCTTGCTAAGGATGTTTAATTTCCTAGCTTGAGAAGCATTCTGGGGATTGCAATAAGCAAAAATCCCTCTCATTCTTACAGGAGGTTTCTGAAAGAACATTATTTCACGATAGGATACACCTGTGCTAAGGTGTTTCTTCTGTAAATATCATCCAACAAGATTTTGATGCAGCTTTGAACACACCACCACCTTCACTTCCGTGTACTTCTAATTGTTACGGTCAGAAGAGTTGCTGTGTCCTTTTCATTGACATGAAAGAGCAGAACAGAAACTGAAGCAAGATATTGGCCATTTGGCTAAGATGATCATGAAACGTTATACTGTGAAACAAATTTTTGTGAGTATTGGGCCTACTGTTACAGAACCACAGAAAACTTGTACAAATTGACTCTGGTGCTGTTAGTTTAATAACATTCAACCCCCTTTGTAAAAACTTAGTTTTTAGGAGGTTCTAGAACTACCTTGTCAATAACAAGAATTACTCTGCAAGCACTCCATCTTAAGTATGGAAAACCAACTTAAATGCTGTAGACCTTGCGGTATCTGCTGCATGTCAAAAGTCTGGGGCTAAGCATTCAGTTATTTAGCTGTCTTACTGTATGTTTTTCCTGTGTGATGTACCTTGTTTTTTTCTCCATGACTTCCATAGCAGAGAGACCTTTTTTCAAAAACTTCATAAGACTCTAACCACCTGTTTGCATGCAAACTTTGCTACAAGATCTTAAGTGTGTTGTGTCATGAGTTGTAGGGCCCTGTTTAGGCCTGCAACTTCTTGTTCTCATAATTGAATTGAGGTTTGATGAGCGAGTATGACCAAGCTGACTTCTCAGTTCTTTGTACCAGAATATGTGTTTACTTGGGGGAATGAGAAGAAGCATAAAGAAAACTGTCTATAATCACAATAACGTCAAAAATATTTGGAATAGCAGGCTTGTATTGCAGACTTGTCTTAAATGATAGTGTACAAGAGTAAGGCCTCATTTAGGACTTTTGCTCTCTTGTACAAAACTACTCGTCTGCATTTCAGTTGTCGTCCTTAGGACTGCTCTCACAAAAAATGAGGAAAAAGTTCAGAAGATATTTGCATGCCTTCCGTATTGATAAGCAAGAGTCTGAATTATCTTGTTCTGTAGTTTTTATTCTATTAGAATAAGAAAGGAAGATATTTTCTTCTATGTATACTTGGCAATGTAATTATGGTGAAGCTAGATGACATCCCTCTAAAGAGTAACTGTCTGTTGGCTAGGTTGCAAGTTGCAGGTGCTTATTAGATGCCTTTTACCTTTCAGCCAGAAAAAAAAAAGTAATTTCATTATTTCAGAAATCTGAAGTAATTCAAGTATTTTCAAGTGGGGGGTGTGTGTGTGGGTGTTTTGTTGTTTTTTGTTTTTCTTTCCTTTTTTCATTTGTTTTTAATCAGGGTCTGTGGGGAAGGCAGGGTGATTGCTGGAACCTGGAGGCTTCCCCAAACAACCATCGTATCTCCATTAGTGACTTGCCCCCAAATTATGGGCAGGATGATAAGAGAGAACCGTGGGGGTTTTTTGTTTTGGTTTTTTTTTTCTGACAATTTTGAGAACTTCTCTGTTCTTTTACAGTAGTAAGTTCTGTGAAGCTGAAGATAGGGTTGGGGGTTGAGGTTGTCTTAGAGAAATTGATTCACAGAGGCAAAAGGCATACTATTGCTTTTTTGGGAGCAATTTAAAGAAAAAGGAGGAAGAGGGCATCTGATGGCTTCTGTTCACATGTTGCTGTGTATTTTTAGGCAAGAGCTATCTTTACTCTGGCAGTGAAAGCCTTATCCTGGTGTGAGCTTTTAGGTATTACTGATAGTACTGTAATAGAGCTAATGCTAAATAAAAGCTGTGATGCTGTTTTACAATTCTTCACTGTGGAGTTAGGCAGCATGCAAAGTGTTTTCAAACTATCTGATACTTAAATGATCTACAGTAATGCAAGGCAGAATATACCAAAACCTCACAGCCATATGAAGTGATGACTGTAGATGCTATTCTAACTAATTATAGTATTTTAAATATAGTCTGCTATGAAGCAACTGGAATAACTAAAGAAGATACTCAAAATATGTAAAATTAAATGATACCTTGCTTAAGTATATGTAATTCTGGTAGTTTCGTATAGACTTGGTGGTGCTTTTTTTCAGGTAACAGCAGTGCAGGTTTATTTAAATCTTCATTTTTAAGTCTTTTTAAAAAATAAGATAAACTTTAAGATTACTAGAAATAGTATCCTTGTGTACTGATGTTTCTCCTGTGGAAGTGGGTTTTTTTTTTTGGTAACATTTTCTTCATGGTATGGCTTAGCATAATTTCATACTTATTATTTTCTTTAATTTGCATTTCTTTCTTGCATTTGTTTGTCTGGTTTGTTCTTGTACACACACTCTCAGTTGGAAGCATGCTTGTTATGGTTTGCTTTTTGGTGTTGAAAGAGTATCATAGTATACACATTCCTCTTGTGACCTGAGTCTCACAGGAAAAGACAAGGAAGAAAAAAAATCTGAGTTAGTAGCCTTTAATCCAAGTTGGATCCTTTTACATTGCATTAAGGAGCTATTAATGGCATAAACTTCCCCACTGAAGAAATCAGTCACACTTTACATCAGTAAACCAAAATACATGACAGTATGCCACTGTTAATAAACCTATTAATAATGTACTTGTTGCTCTGAGAGCAAATTGTTGCTTACTTGACTTCTCTGACTTGCCCATGTTCTACTCGGTATATATTTTCTGAAATTCCAGTCTGTTTTTGTTTTTGCTTAAGTCCTTTTCTCCTGCTGTTACTGTATAGCCTTGCTAATTTGGAATTTTCAGATTTCCTGTCTACTGAATTCATGTTTCTGTCTGTCTCCTATCTAGTTAAAGCTTTTTTTCCTGTGACATAGAAAGCTAGTTTCTATTCTATAGAACAAGGTTACTTTATAGCAAAGTAATCTAATTGCTTCCCAAAGTCACAAAGGGAACAACAAGAGAAGGTGGCTGTGTTGGTTTATGTACGCCCACTTGGCTTCATTCTTTGTAAATGTGTTTTTAAAATAAAAACGTTATTCATGTAGAGTGTATTCTGGGTCATACATTCTTCTACACATAGATTATTCTTTTTTTCTACTCAACTGTTGCTTCTTCTGATTTTAATAAATGCCACTTTTGTTCAATCTTTCAACTATGCTTAAGAAGAGACAATACAAGTGGTTCCTGAGCATGTGCCCCAGTAATCTGTTCTACTGCTTGAACTACAGTCCACTAATGAAGACAAAAAATAATTAGAAACAAAAATATAACTGCCGTATATAAAAGACAATATTTTATACATGATCTTTTGGAATTAAGTGCTTATATGGGAAGGATATTCTCTGTATATGTTGAAGATACTTAGAATCTGAAGTGTATATTCATATGAAAGGAAGAAAATTGGTAGGGTGAATGTCAGATTTAAATAATCACCTCAAAAATCTTGTTATACAAGAAAGTGTAATGAAGTTCCATCTAAGAGGTCAGAAAGTATTCCGATAAAGTTAAGACTGAATTAGATCTTTCAAAGCATATTGAAGAAAACATAAAGTATTCTTTTCTCATAAAAGGAGGAGGAAGAAAGAAGTGGGGTTACTATGCTCAGGAGAGTGAGCCAAAATTAGGGAGTGTCTAAAAATAATTCCAAACTCCAACTAATATTTTATTTCAGTTTCTGCTCAGGACATCTATGATGAATACTGAATGGAAGGTGGATAGTGAATCAGAGATGGAGTTTGGAAATAGGGAATTATTTTTATGTATGAAGAGCAGACTGAAGAGAGGGGACTATTTTCAATCTAAGAACCTGGAACTTGGAGAAATTTGTCCCATTTATCCATCAGAGAATTCTGAAAGAATCTGGACATTAAATTGCGGATCAGTAGCAAAGATTCTTACTGGAACTAATGTCAGAATTGGTTCAGTATAACTGGAGAGCATAGCAAATGCAATCTTATGCTTAAGAAGGAAGTAAGATGATGATCCAGGCAGCTATTAGTTAATTGTTCTGACTTTATCTGACTTCAGCACTATGCAATGCCTTCAAAGCAATTTTGCAGAAAATAATTTACTGTAATTTTTTAATAATTAAAAATGAATGGCATGCTCATCTAGTGGTAGATTGTCTTACATAAGAGAGCCTTCTAAAAACTTACTTTCCTTAATGAAAAAAAGGTAGGCATTTATTGCCTGCCATGCCTATTTACTGTAATAACATGTATGTTTTTAAAAAGCTAAAGGTAAAAAAGCAAAATGCTGATAGAAGGTACATTTTAAGATGCAGCTTACCCTCTCCTGTCACTTTCTGCCTTTCTTATTTATCATCTCTCACTCACTTGTTTAGTGGGACAGGGAACTTGTTCTTGGGGAAACAATGATACTGAAAAAAGACCATTAAAGATTCTTGCCTATCTGGTATTTAAGGAAAGATGACAGAGAATGCCTCATCTCTGACAGTTTGGTGGTGGACAATAAAAATTGGAAATGTTTATTCAGAATGCTATTATTTGATCATAGTTAAGTCTTGGCTTGGTGATTTTTTTTTTGTTGTTTTTGTCTGCTAGACCTGTATGCCTTTCTGACTTTGCCACATCCCAAATTTTAATTTGTATGGACAGATATCTGCACAGTGACCGTTCTGCCTCCAAATTCTTTAGGAAGAGTAAATCTAAGACTATTTTAACAATAAAAAGTACAGAGGAAGGAGGTCATTAGGCATATATCGTGCAGGAATACAGTGAAATTTATTCAACTCATTAAATATTTTGTACCTCTGAGTCTTTTCCTATTGTGGTCTCATGATTATTCTTACGCTGACAGTAAAGAAGTAATTTAAGAAAGAGGTGTAGCTTATGTTAATGCATGAAAACATTGCTTTAAAACTGTCTGTATACAAATGTCAAGTTTTGATGGATTTAGAAGTTTGCATAAACCATCCTGTGTGCTATAAACAATAATAATTGCTTGCCTTTTTCACTATAAGAATTAGCTGGCACGATGCAATGGCTTAATGTGCTTGCATTTATACAGAAAGACTAAAGAAGCAAAGAATACTTTGTATTTTTAATTGATTGTCTTTCAGCAACTGTGTACTTCAGAATATTCTAATGACTTGCTGAATTATTACTTACAATGATGTATATTACTATGAATTTGGTGGTTTTGGCTTGGGGAGAGTTAATTTTTTTCATAGTAGCTAGTATGGGACTGTGTTTTGGATTTGTGCTGAAAACAGTGTTGATAATACAGGGATATTTTAGTTATTGCTGAGCAGTGCTTACACAGAGTCAAGGCATTTTCTGCTTCTTGCACCACCCCACCAGTGAGTAGGCTGGGGGTGCACAAGAAGCTGGGAGGGGACACAGCTGGGACAGCTGACCCCAACTGACCACAGGGGTATTCCAGACCATATGACGTCATGCTCAGTATATAAAGCTGAGGGGAGAAGAAGGAATGGGGGGACGTTCAGAGTTACAGCATTTGTCTTCCCAAATAATAATTATGTTGATGGAGTCCTGCTGTCCTGGAGATGGCTGAACACCTGCCTACTGATGGGAAGTAGTGAATGAATTCCTTGTTTTGTTTTGCTTGCATGAGTGGTTTTTGCTTTACCTATTAAACTGTCTTTGTCTCAACCCATGAGTTTTCTCACTTTTACTCTTCTGATTCTGTCCCCCATCCCGACGTGGGGAGAGTGAGCACGTGGCTGTGTGGTGCTTCGTTGCTGGCTGGGCTTAAACCATGACAGTGAAAAAGGCAGTGGTGAAAGGAAAGTTTTAACCCCCAATTATTTTTTTTCTCCCTTGCAAATTAAGTGGAAATTTGGTATAAATTGCTGGTATGAAATCTCTTATTCATCTTACACGCCTGATATCTATATCAATCTGCAACTAATAATTGCTTTTTTTCTTTAACTTTAAATTTTTATTTTATTTCTCTTAATAAACTGCAAGGTCAGTCTAACATAGTTTCTGTATGTGTATGTATATATATATATACTATGTATTGTATAGTATTTCAGTTCTTCCATAATTTAAAATATTTTGAATGAATTTTGCAGATGAATATTTGGTGACTTTGTGCATGTTTCTTTATGGGGGCTATATTGCTGGCTAAGTATTTCTGCCTTGGAAGTAGTTGAGATGTGCATCAGGTTTTATGAGAATGAACATTAAGATGTAGCTTCGAGAAATTAAAAAAGCTTTTCTGAAATAAGATTATCAGGTAAGGGTATTCTTGCAATTAGCTTATGTACCTTGTCCTTGCTGCCACTCAAATGAATTGCTTTTGCAGTGTTGTCTTTTAAGGAGATTTCTCATGGCGATATCAGAGATTCTGGTGTTGAATATATCATGAGTCATTTGATTAAAATAGTACTGCTTAAGATTTATTCTCATCAAAACTGCTGAGAATCCTCATCATTCTGTCGGTCCCTTTCAGATTTCTGAAGAAACAATTTGTACCATGGTAAAGCTCTGTGTTGCAAATTCTTTTATGGTAACACTAGTATAGTTTCTAGAGATTTCCTTACAGCTATTACACTTACGAGATGATTTTATCTTATGCTGTATGTAAAGCTGTAGTAGGTGTTAATACACTGCTAGCATTCAGCCACTTGATGCATTATTGTATGTTTTTATAAAGTGTGATTAAAGATACAGGTAGCCAAGTGTTAAAATCTAGGGCTTTTTGTTTATTTTAATTTAGCTTAACTTAATGTTCTCCAACATTTCTGATAAAACTACTGTTTCCCAGGAATTTAAGGGAACTTCTGTTTAATGTTCTAGACTGGGCTTTTCAGAGAGGCACAAGGAAGTTCAATGTCAAGCTCCAGCTGAAAATGGGTGAAAATGAGGGCTGCTGCCTTAAGCAGTTGAGAAATGCAAGCTAAGGCCATTCTCCCCACTGTTTTTGTTGCGTGTTAGTAGAATGCAGAAGTGTTACCTGCATTTTTTGAGAAGTAATGCCTTAAAAAGTTGTAAATACTACTTTTGGAAGCAATCTTTTTTTAAACCAGTGTTCTCAGTTGTAGGGGTCTGTTTTTCAGACACTAAAATTAAGTTAAAATCCAGTATTGGAAAATTAGGTGAATAACATTGAAATTGTGCATATGCAACAGTATTACTGTGGTCACAATATTGTGGTCTGTACAACCTTGATTCAGATCCCTTGTGTCTGTACATCACAACAGGATTTATGGTCCATGCCTGTTTTACTAAAGTAATCTTTTTACATCTGTGGTTATCCATTTCTTGATGCCCAGACTATTGAGTCTGACTTAGATATACTTGAGATATCATAACTACAATTAAAGTTGGGGAATGTGATATAATACTGAGCATCTTGAAAAAGATTGTCCTGGATATCCTCACATTTGTCTCCAAAAATGGAAAGATATTTTTACAGTAACCTATTCTGACTCTATTTGCCATTCTTGAGATATGTTGTGAAAACTTATTTTATAAAAGCTCTTACTGAGAATAATTCTGTAAAGGCAGCAAGGATGATTCCTTAGGATGTGATGATTCCTTAGGGTGCGATGAGGCAGGTAAAGAACTTCTTGAAAAGAACTGTTCGTTATATGAGCAGTATTGCTTCTGTATACTGGATGAAACAGAACGCAGTTGTAGGGAAAAAAATGCATGTCATTTGATAATTCTCCACCAAAAAGACTGTGATGGGTTGACCCTGGCTGGACGCCAGGTGCCCACCAAAGCCGTTCTATCACTCCCCCATCCTCAGCTGGAGAGGGGAGAGAAAAATATAACAAAAAAGCTTGCGGGTCGAGATAAGGACAGGAGAGATCGTTCACTAATTACCGTCATGGGCAAAACAGACTCAGTTTAGGGAAAATTAGCTCAATTTATTACAAATCAGCCAGAGTAAGGTAAATGAGAAATAAAACGAAATCTCAGAACACCTTCCCTCCACCCCTCCCTTCTTCCCGGGCACAACTTCACTCCCGGATTTCTCCACCAAGCCCCCCCCAGCGGCACAAGGGGGACAAGGATGGGGTTTACGGTCATCACACGTTATTTTCTGCCACTTCACCTCCTCAGGGTTAGGGCTCATCACACTCTTCCCCTACTCCAGCGTGGGGTCCCACCCACGGGAGACAGTCCTCCACGAACTTTCTCCAACATGGGCCATTCCCATGGGCTGCAGTTCTTCACGAACTGCTCCAGCATGGGTCCTTTCCACGGTGTGCAGTCCTTCTGGAGCAGTGTGCTCCAGTGTGGGTCCCCCACGGGGTCACAAGTCCTGCCAGAAAACCTGCTCCGTGGGCTCCTCTCTCCACAGATCCGCAGGTCCTGCCAGGAACCTCCTCCAGCGCAGGGTTCCCACGGGGTCACAGCCTCCTTTGGGAACCCACCTGCTCCAGCGTGGGGTCCTCCATGGGCTGCAGGTGGATATCTGCCCCACTGTGGACCTCCCTGGACTGCAGGGGGACAGCCTGCCTCACCATGGTCTTCACCACGGGCTGCAGGGGAATCTTCGCTCCGGCGCCTGGAGCATCTCCTCCCCCTCCTTCTGCACTGACCTTGGTGTCCGCAGGGTTGTTTCTCTTACATGTTCTCACTCCTCTCTCTCTGGCGGCTATTTTCTCACTGTCCCCACTTTTTTTCCTTCTTAAAAATGTTATCACAGAGGCGTTACCACTATCACTGATTGGCTCGGCCTTGGCCGGCGGCGGGTCCGTCTTAGAGCCGGCTGGTATGGGCTCACTCTCTCTCGAACACAGGGGAAGTTTCCAGCAACTTCTTACAGAAGCCACCCCTGTACACCGCCCCCCCCCCCC
>NW_010973368.1:11040470-11114471 GCF_000737465.1 Haliaeetus leucocephalus | reverse complement strand
CCTCCCCCCCCCCCCCCCCCTGCTACCAAAACCTTGCCACATAAAACCAATACATTCTTTATTACCTGTCTGGAAAAAACAGGAAAAATCTGGAGTTGCACTGCTCCCAGTAAGTAAGTATGTGGATACTATAGTATTTTTAAAGACTACCTAAATTTGAGTGTCTCACATCAGGACAGTATGCCCTGTCTAGCGCATTTACAGTTTTGAGATATTTGAGCATTCTCTTTGAGAAAGTAATGTGAAGATAATTATTGGGGTTGGACAAAACACCCAGCTGGTTCAGTTTTCTGTCTCACGTGATGGCTTAAAGAGACCCAACAAGAACAGGGAGAGGCATACAATGATGGTTTCCTTAGTGAACTTGTAGCAGCCTGCAGCTTGGGGTCTGCCTGAGCCGGAGATTCCCTTCTGTGTTCAGCAACACTTGGTATACTTTCCTCTTGCTCAACAATTTATATAATCTTTTTGAACCTATCCACATTTTTGACATTTGCATCATAATGTAACAGTAGTTTCACAGCTTAACAGCATATTCGTTTGTGTGTTTTGGGCAGTACTTAATCTTGATACGTAATGATTTTATTTGTTAACTTTGTTATTTTATTTCTAGAAATAATGAAAAATTGTTCTTTACTGACCTTTATACAATTTCTGATTTTTAACTCTCTAGAATCTTGTTAAGTACTCTACTCTTTCAGGCTAAATAGAAAGTCTAAGTGTGTTTACTTTCCTTCATAATTAGAAGAATTCTTTTATCTTTTTCTGTATTTTTTTTTTAATGTTCACTTACACTTTTTTTTCTGATGGGGGAGGGGAGCTGGGGACAGAAGAGAGGAGGGTGCATCACTTAAGATATGAGCACACAAAGATTTCATACCACAGCATAAGGGATTTCTGTGTTTGTGTTGAAGGTTTGGGGGACAGTACACTTGTGCCATTTTTCCTCTTCAGTACTTTCCTTGAAGTTCTAACAGTCTGTTTGCTTTTTGTATTACCAATGGTGTTTTCTCGCAGGGTTGTCTATGGTAACTCCAGGTATTTTGTTTTTTTTAATCTGTTATAACACTATGCACAACTAATTATTATCGTACTTCACGTGGATTATGTATTTGGAATCTTATCTGCCATTTTATTTTTCAGCTGTGTAATATTTTGATACTGTGGTACAGTTTTCAGCAGTCAGCTTTGATTTCTGTTGCAGTGGATAATTTACTAAACCAAGAAATTCAGCTTCCTCACTGTCCATATATGACCGAATCAGGCAGGATGAATTCTTCTGGTGACCTCCTTTCACTGAAAAAGCTGAACACTTATTTTTAACCTTTTTGGTTTTTGTCTGCTAATACAGCTCTTCATTCATAAGAGGACCCCCTCCATGATTGTTGAGTGTTTTTTAAGATGCTTTTGTAAGGGAACTTGTTACGTACCTTGGAAATCTAAATAAGTCAACCATATCATTGTTCCTTCCTCCTGATTGCTTTGAGTGATTATTAATAGAAATAATTATTACCATTTACAAAAGTAACACTAATTCTTTCACGTAGTATTCTGTTTGTGTATCTACTAATTCTAACCTTTACTGTTTCTACAGGTTTGCCTAGTAGAGGTATCAAATTTACTTGTGTACAGTTCCCAGGAGTCCTTTTTATTAATAATAATAAAAAAAGTCCACATTTGCCACTTATTGCTGCAGTATGGAGTGTATTTTTAACCAAATATATCAACAGAACACCTAGATTCGATAATTTGAAACTCTAGAAAGACTACTTTTTGGTCCTGGTGGCTATTTCTTTTACTGTTTGTGTTCAGAAAACTTTCTTTTTGAGATAATTCCTCTAGCTTAATTCTCATTTAAGTCTAGAATGGGAGCCTCAGAAAGTTCCTGTGTACTAAATACTGACTGAAAGAATTCATTGCCTTTGCTATGGGTTTTTGGAACTTCAGTGCTATAAAGCCAGTAATGAAAGCATCTAAGTTTGTGCAAACGTGGGCAGACTATTTTGAGGACAAAAAAATAGCATCTCTCTTACTCCAAACTCATGCTAAATTTGAGGTATGGGAGTTTTAGGTTATAACAAAGGAAGAAATCATCAGATTTAAAAATTGTTTTTAAATGTTGAAACTCTGTTTTTTCCACTCTAGCTGTGTTCAGTCATTAAGCTCATTTGATTGAATTTTTGCTCAGAAAGGGTCAGTCTGAAACAAAGTGTTCTGGAAGATTTCAACCTGAATGGTCACTGTGTGGTGTAACAATGAGTAATTGAAAATAATAATGGTATCAGCCGGACCTGTAGTATGAGTAGGTGACTGTTGTGTTTTTTGTTTTTTTTTTTTTTTTTTTCCTCCCCGCTTTTTCTTTAAGCCTATGGAAAAGTGTTCCTAGTAAGGAAAGTAAGCGGCCACGATGCTGGAAAGCTGTATGCCATGAAAGTACTGAAGAAAGCAACAATAGTTCAAAAAGCCAAAACAACTGAGCACACAAGGACAGAACGACAAGTATTGGAGCACATTAGGCAATCACCATTTTTGGTCACATTACATTATGCCTTCCAGACAGATACAAAGCTTCATCTCATTTTAGGTGAGTAGTTTTCAGGAGTCAAGTCTTATGTTAATGGAGGAAAAAAAAAATAAAATCTGCCCTTTTATCTCCTTAATGTTTTGTAGGGTTTTTTTAATGTGGTCTTAGGTACTGTGTGTTTGGAGATTGTATGAGACACCATAGGAAGTAAAATACTGCTCATCTTCAACAGTGTCTGTGTTTGTGGTTTTCCTGTTTGAACTTCAGTGTGCTACTCTGACTGGGGAGGGTGGGGGGATGTATTATCGTTGACTTAGATGCAGCAGAAAATGTATGTGACCATAAATACCTAAACCTGAGAAATATTTTCTTGAACTTGCCTAGAAGATGCAATTTTGATTTGCACTTTTTTAATCATTATTATATACTGCATTAGTTTTCTACAGATTTTCAGACAAGCTGCTACCATGAATGAAAAGGTCTTAATCTATATGAATATGGGCATTAAAGTGATTCAGTTTTCCTCTGCATGCTGCCTTTGTGTATGTGGCACAGAGGCTACTGATAAGGTGGGATGACCAAGTGTGACTTTGTTACTGGGATTAGTTGGTAGGAAAGAAGAAAAAAGCAAGGAAAATTTAAGCAGCAGAAAGCATTCTAGTTCAAACATACTGCATATTTCACTCTAAGAACACATTGTATATTGTCTTCAATGTGATCGGTGTTTTTTAAATGCTCTCATTGTCTGAGAGGACAGGGCTACCTGTCACTATGCTGATGAGTTAGTATGCTGTTTTAGCACTGAAGTACTGCAAACTGAAAGATGTTTATCAGGCAGGTCTTTTTTTCTGAACAAATGCACTCATAATGTGAATGATGCCAGTTAAAGATGATTGTGCTTTCATTTATTTCTGGTCAAATTCCATACAACACTAGAATCTACAAGTTGCTGGCAGGGTTTCTTGCTGCAAAACGCTGGTGAAAATACTTGTATTGTGGATCAGTTTCTTGTTTTATGCATTGTGATACTTCCTTTTGGTAAGTTCTACCAGTAACTTTCGTAAATTTCTATTTACGAGAGATGCTTGATGATGAACTATTGTATAGCAAGCCGTATTAGAAGCAAGCCTTATTAGAACATTCTTCATTCCACTTCTGTCCTTGCCATTTTGCTTTCCATTTTGATGTGAAGAACCACATCTATTTCTGTAGCATTTGCAAGGTTGGTGGAAGACTGATCAGGAACTTTCCTAAGGTTTTCACCTCAGATAGAACTTCCATATATGTGTGTCTTTCTGTTCCCTACCACTATCCTTTTTCAGGACAGTAACATTTTGGGGAAAGACACTGAGATTAAGGAGTTATATTCCTTTTGCTTTACTCCACAATTTCATTGCCTTTGACAAGTCTTGTCTTTCTCAGGAAGATGAAGGATTTTTACTGATTTACTTCATTTACTTCAGGAGCTGGAAAACAGTATTAAAATCAACTCTAAGCCTTACTGCCTCAGGAAGCATTTGCTGCCAAAACTTTGTTATGAAACTATTTGATCTTTGAGTACTGAGATACTTGCATGTTTCAGTTTTTGGATATTAAGAGGCAATTCAAAACCACACATTTCTGTGCTGAAAGTAGAGCTTGTTCATAAGGCTTGGTACCACTCTAAAACTAGAAATATTTTTACCTTTCAGATCAGCAGCAAATTTTGTGTTTGGTATATAAGATGTATTTGGAGGAAAATTACAAGCAATTTTTAAAGACTGCTTGCTTAGAGTATTTGAAAAGAAGAGGAAAATGAATGATCAAGTTAATGCTTGGATGCAGAATGCCTTTTGGTAGTGAATTATTTGAAGAAGTGAATGGTCCTGTAATTGAAGTACAAGTTTTGCAATTCCTTTTAGCTCATAACTTCCATTTACGGAACCTTTATTAACAGGCTGATTTAGACATCAAATTAGTAAAACTTTATGAATGTTATATGTATCTACACCACTGGCTGTCAATTCTTAGGAAGGTGTTCTATGTGCATACCTTAGTTTCATATACTAAGTGAGATAATACAGGTATCTGAGGAGCTCAAGCTTAAATGGAGTATTCACTAGATTCCTTTTGAAAATGAGTTGAATATTGTAATAAGGATTCTTACAAATTCCTCTGACTAGGACATTAAAGAAATATGTAAAATATTGTCGCAGGCTGGAAAATGCTAAAGAGACAAAGAAAAGTTAGAAATACATTGATAGCTTTGATTCCTTCATGTTAACCTTTTAATAATTAAGATTTCATATTTTATTTTTTGGGGTATTTAACTTATTAATAATTTGGAAAAACATTTGCAAGATTAAATGAGGAAAAATATAAACATGTCTTATAAATATTATAGTATTCTTTAAATCCAGGTATTTTTAGCTAGAATGCAGTTTAGATCCAAACCAAAAAAACTCTCACACCTGAGGTTGATGTAGTTACTTAAAACTAAATACATAGTAATGGAGAAATTTAGATGACAAGGATAATTAGAAGGCTAGAAAAACCTCTTATGACAGGAAAATTAAAAGCTTGACATTATATTCTCATAAGAATCAAGAAAGGAGGGAGCCCAGTAGTTCTGAAGAACATTACATAGCAGATAGTGCAGACTGGGCACATGCCCACCATAACACAATGTTAAGGTGATGTTTAAAGCAAGAAATTCAAAGCTGATGTATAATTAAAGGCTTTTCCTTTTGTTTTTTTTTACCACAAAGGCTGCATGAACATGAACCTATTCTTAGGTTGAAATATTATGTTAGAATATCAGTTGGGCACAGAAAGGTCCTTTTTTCCTTCTTTTCTAGCAGAAAATGGGAATAATTAGAGGGGTTTAAAAATTTCTTTTAATGACTTTTTATAACAGCAAAAATCTCTTCTACCTAACATGGCCTAAAGCTACCTTATAATTCAACTGGGCTTCACACCCTCCCTGACAAAATAACTATTTGTTCCAAGTTTTTTAATGTCTATTATGTAAATCTTTGTAAATCACTTCTTTGATTTTTGGAATTAATGTGTTTCAGAGGCTTCTGAATTTTTGGAAACCAGTCTCTGCTTTTGGTTTTGTACCTAGCTGAACTTGGGGTATGAGCAACATGTCATTTCAGTTTCAAAAGATTTTAGAATTGGAACCTCAGTGCAATATTTAATACAATTCTTTGTGCCATCAGATTACATAGCTGTATGAGTTTAGTCTGGATCAGGTGCAGACATGCAGCTGCATTTCTGCCAAATTTCTACAATATGGGGTTTGGAGTTGATTCCAGTTTTTAGGTTTACTATAAGCTGTGATTGAAAGAACAAAGTATTGCATCCATGTGAATACCTGTTCTATACAAAGCTTGTCACATGAGGTTAGCCTACTAATACTTTAAAAAAAAAAAAAAGTAAAAAAAAAAAACCCTGAACTGTCAGATGGAGTTTATATTGAAGTAATTGATACAATTTTTTTTTCCCCCATTGTTAGTGGTGCATTTGATCTAGCACCAAGAATTTGAAGGCTGGTTGTTCATTGGACTGTGGTTAGTGTTATAACCTGAAAAGAATTAGGCTTGTTCTACCACTCCTGTGGCACCTTTGGTTTATATTTGTCACAGTCCTTAGAACAGTGCCTGGGAATTCAGTTCTTACCTTGTACTAAGTTAGCAGTTCTGATTAGAAATATTTTAAAAAATTGTTTGTTATCTTTGTTTTCTCCATGATTAGAATGCTGAAGGTTTTTTGGAAGAAGGAAGCAGTTGTAAAATAGGGGTTATTTATACTTTATTATAATCTTTTTCATATGCTTACTGATCTAGATAAATAATCTTCCTCATGTTGTTTGATTCCACTAATAATCATTCCCAAACAGAGAACTGGAGAACTAAAAAAAGGAGAGAGATCAAAATGTCTATAACTTATATATATGCTTTCTCCTTTGAAATGTTAACTTATAATAGGATTGGACGTTTTTAATAGATTTACATATTATACCAGTGAATCTATAGAAACCATATTCAAGAAAATGTTGAGTAAGATGTTGTGGGGCATGTTCCCTGCTCTGTATTTGTAGAGCTCAAATACAATATGGGGGCTGTGGGGTTGCAAATTAATGGCTTTAATGTACGCCGCTAGCCTAAACAGCTCTACTTCTAACGTGTTTGTGTTGCAGTGGAGCTCTGTTGTAATAATTACTTTCTTTTTCCCCCTCCCTGACTGTGGGAAAACCCTTGTGTCATAGACTGCAAAGAATGAAAGTGTGGTTTCCATGAGGGAATGTTTGTGGAAATAATCTCCTCCAGTAAGTTTTGCCATCAAAGTTCCCCTTGTGAAGGGTAAAACTTGTAATTGCCCATAGCTGATTATTTCACCTAATACCCGTTTTCTGAATTGCCTTTCTCTATGTCAGTCTGCCTTGTACACTCTTACGAAATGCTTAAGAGCAACGAATATTCCGTTTGTAGATATCATTTGTACTTCTTTCTTTTCATATTCTTAAATAACTAAAAGACAGATTTTGCAAAAAATAGTCATCTTTATAATTTATGGATATATGAAGCTTATTTTATGCTTTTGCTGCTTGTCTAAAAGTTGGTTGTGTTCTTCCGTCAGTCCTCTAAGAAGGAAATTGAGTATTGTACATCATGACTTAAAATAAAGTAAAAGCATCTGATCCCAGAACATCTCATTTAATAACTTAGAAAGTACCTATTAATATTCCAATAAGAAAATTAAGTTGTCAGTGAAATTATAAGGTTCTTTGTTCTGCTTTTTAGACTATATAAATGGAGGAGAATTGTTTACTCACCTTTCACACAGAGAGAGATTCTCAGAAAGCGAGGTGCAAATTTACATTGGGGAAATCGTTTTGGCACTTGAACATCTCCACAAGGTAAGGTAACTTTATCCTAGTGCTGATTTTGTGGAACTACAGCTGCATTCTTTTCACATCATATAAAGTTAGTAAGGAGAACTATATTTTTTGATTGTTTTAAATTCAAAGTAACTTTATCTGGCAATGAGATGTTAGTTGTATAATTAGAAATACTTCCCAGTGAAGTATCTATTCATGTGCACCAGATTAAGGCTGCAAGTTTTTGCCTGCAATGTGAAGAGTGGTGTTATTGACAAATGATGGTTAATTTTTAGTAATCATTATGAAATGGTGTATATCAATAAAACTAATTTTTAGTCAACGTGACCAGTGTTTGGGTTGCACTGTTATTCAGTTGTCCTTGTTTTGATAAAATTAAACAGCAGAGTTCTGAAATTTTGGCACAACTGTGGACAAGAGAAGTGTTACAGTTTTCAGAGGTAGTTAAGTACATTTGTTGACAATTACAAAGCATGCATGTATGGTCTAGAACACATTACAGAAGCATCCATTTTCATTCTTAATGAAAGCTGACCTGAGTTTTGCACTCAACAGCAAGTGTTCAGTCACTTTTAGATTCAAAGGATATAGTATGTCCTTCAAGACATTAATGCACAGTGTAATTTCTGAGAATTTTTTAGTCACTCACAGTTATTTCTTCAAAGGCATTTTAAAGTTGACTTTTGAGTGTAACTTTCAGGTGTCAGATTAATAATGGGAGTTTTGCTAGCTTCGTATTTAAATGCAATCAACAATGTCTCCTTGATGTGGTTACACTGACTTGGAAATACTTTTTCTTCTGTTTGCAGTTGGGGATTATCTATCGGGATATAAAACTTGAGAATATTCTCCTTGATTCTGATGGCCACGTGGTGCTGACAGACTTTGGTCTGAGTAAGGAGTTTCTTACTGATGAGGTGAGTATTTGAATCTCCAGTAAGTGTGGACAGAATCCAGCAAGATCACAAAGTCAGATTCTGTCTCATTGAAATCATAAACACATTTGAGAGGGGAGGAAAAACTGCCTTCTAGACTCTTACTTCATAGAACAAAATCTAGTAGTCTGTTTTACTGGATTTTGAGCTTTCAAATCATTGGTCTTTGGCCTGCCAGTGTTGTCAGACATTTTTGTCTGTTCTAGTTTTCCCTGACATGCCTTCATGCTCCCTCCTGCTGCCCTTTATGTGAAAAATGAGAGATCCACATAAGTCTGAAAAGCCACTTATATTATAATTTCCAGATGCCTTTTTAAAAATGCTAGACTGTGCTAATACTTTGCAGTGACTAGGCAAATGGTATGCTATGACTCTTCTTTATGCTAATAATAATTAATGTATTATTATCTTGTCTCTTTCTCATATCTTTGTGTCACTTCTGATAAGCTTAATTGCAAGCTTTTAGGATAAAAGCTTATCTCTTATTAAATATGTGCATAGTACCTAACATAGTGATCTCTGACTGTTGACATTAGTTGTTAATTACTTGTAAGGTTCAGTTTTTATCTCCAATGTTTTTTAGATTTCAGAGAGTCAAAATTGCGCAAGATTTTACTTCTGAGAGAATTTAAAAATGGCTGTTTTTTGGCTTTCACTTTAGGTATCAGAGGTATTGAAATCTGGGACTGCAGATCTAAAAGTCTTTGTTACAAGCAGCAAAGGGGTTTTCTAAAAATAGGTAACTGGTAGTTTCCTCTAGAATATTTGCATTTCAAATGGAGTCTGGTAGGATTCGGGAGGTACCATTTTAAGAGCTATGCAACGTTACTTTCTGAAGCAGGGAAATAGTACAGATAATGTTAGTATATTCCTTTTAAATTATAGCATGAAACCAAGAGGAGGTTCAACTGGCATGACAAGGGATTAGCAGCAGATTTGCAGACCAGTGCAAGAGAGGAAATACAGAGAGACGCAGTTTTCAGCAGGAAAGAATGATAGTAAAAGGTGTGGCTAGGGAGAGTAGGACCTGCTTAGAGTTGAGAGAAGCTGTGCTGGGCAGAAAAGATGAAGTAAAGTACATGGAATGGTATTACTGCACCGATGTGAGAGAAAAGGAGCAGTACTCCAGACTTTGAGCCAAAGCTGAATGAAACTGAAATCTTCCCTGTGATAAGAATGTCAAAATGAATCAGGACCTTCTTTAAGTCTCAAAACAGCTGCTTTTAGGAAATATACGTATTTTTGATCTGTGCTCACCTTCAGGACATCTTTTACAAGCAAGGAAAGGGTAGGACTTGGATAAGCATCAGAGATGCCTGTCTGCTTTTCCCACACTCTAAATCAGATTCCTCTTTCTCTAGTCATTAAATAAAGCAGTCTTGCTTCTTGGTCATTTAATGTTGGTTCCTCTGACTCTAATGCATTCTGGTTTTAGTATATACCTCAGAAATCTCTTAATTTATTTTTTTCTCATATTCTCCTTCATGTTTTATATTTGTCTTACCTGTCAAAAAACTCAACATCTCTAGTGGTTTTTTTAAGGAAAAAAGTAATTGCAATTGTATTGTTTGCTTTCAAAATCTAAGAAATTATCTGCACTTGACTACAGTTTTCATGTGTGCTATTGTAATTTAGCTACTGAACCTAAACATGATTAGAATGATGCATTCACACACAGAAATTGACATTTCATATTGTATTTTCTGTAGACTATTCAACTACTACTAGAACACTTACAGTTCACATTACAAAAAACACTCACACTTCTGAACCAGCGTACTCACAAGAGGTAAAATTTGCCTGTATCACTGCATAGCTTTATATTTGTTTTCATGCTCATTGGGTAGCTCTTTTAAATAAAATTACACAACTGCATGTCAGATGCAAATGTTATACTCTTAATTTAATCAGAGCAGTATGATTTCCTTTCTCCCCCTTCCTTCACACTTCATCCCTGGCCCACCCTGCTTCTTGCAAGAACTTTGACATTAAAAAAGTATACTTATTCAAGTGGAATTTATTCTAGTAACCCCCCTCTTTGGATTGTATTTTCTGAAACAAGATATATTGAGGTTAAGAATGTATAAAAAGCATCAGCAATTACAAGTATGTGTTTAGAATTCTTATCAGAGAGAATTCTTTACCATGTATTTATGAATTTCGGATGGTTTTGTAGTCAGGGATACTTGCTAGGAAACATCATAGTTCAATGTTTTTATTATCTTGGCTTTAATCTGATGGTTGTTAAATATTTCCAGGTACCTGAGCAAATATAGAATCTAACAGAAGTTGTTTTATAATAAAAAGAGAGTACTCTTTCTTGACTGTAATAACTATAGCAGATTAATTGACTATTCAACAACGAAGAGATGGGAAGCTGCTTTTCCTAAGCACTGTTTAAGTGAAAGGAAGCAAATCCATGTGACTTCTAGGAAAACAGAAACCTATTGATTTCTGCCGTGCAGCTGCTGAAGCACGAGCGTGAAGACTGCATTGTCAAGTATCATCTTCGTTTTACAATTATTATGTGAAAATGCTTATTATATGCAAGAGTTACAAATCCAAGCTGAAAACGGTGTGGTTTTAAGAGCTTTGAAGCATTTTGTGCTACTGTTCTGCTAAAAACTGAAATTTGTCTTGTACAGGTGAAATGGCAGTCTGGTTTTGCCTTTGTTTTATCTTTAAAATGAAGTCCCTATGCTTGTATTTGCATGCAAAAAGAAGAAATAACCTGACTGGAATAAAGTAGTTGAATAAAATTGCATTTTCGCATAGGATAGGTCAGTATTACAAGGTATTGAGGTATGAAATGACTTCTGATAGTCAAATTTTATTTAGTATCTCATGAAGACCTACAGTTTGACTAGCGTAATGACAGAGTGGGATTAGGTAAGAGATTGAGATTGAAATGAATAGTAACTTTTTAGTTATTAAGTTTTATGGCATTTGTATTCTTAGCCTCATGATGAATTTAAGGCTAGTCTTTCGGATTTTTAATGCTCAATGGAATTGCAAAGAAAATCAGGGTAAAAAAGACACTTTTTAGCCTTATGCTTTCATGCATCTCAGTTGAGTTCCTGTCTAGCTGGGATGTAGAATATATTTGCACATGACATTAATATAAATTATTATCGGGGGTGTGGGGAGTTGATAGGACTGACAGACTTTGTATTGAAACTTATACAACACTGTTTTGTTCATTGCATAAGTGCAGTCACTTTGCTATTTTTTTTCAAGAGTCGTGCATTTCATTTGCCTTTAAAAAAAACAAAACTCCTAAACGTGTTTTTTTTTTGTTGGGTTGTTTTTTCCCCATCTTATTTCTTGTGTAGTATCTCTATCTTCTGGATTTGTGGCTTAGGCATATTTTTATCTTTTTATCTCATTAATAGCTCTACTTGTATGCTGGAATTGTTTTGATTTGGTTAATATCAGCTTAACCTAGTTATCAGGTCTGGTCTTCATTTTAATATTTATTGCTAAAATGCTACTTAATATTTTAAAATCTTTTTTTTCCCACTCCCTTTAGTTTTGTAACTACACTAAAATTATAAATATAGAGATCTTTACATCTTAGAAAAAATAATCTGAACACATTCATTGAATTCTTGTAGTAATAATCTATTCTATTGGACCATGCATAACAATTAACAATTTTCTTGGTAATTAAATCCCATAAAGTACAATTCCTTCCAGAGTGTAGTGAAATGCTCAGTTCTTCTGCGCTGGTACACATCTTCTGCATTAGCTAAAGTTTGTTTTGAAGTTTTGTGTTTGTTTAATGAAGTGTAAAAAAAATTATGTGGTAAATACTGAACGTTGTCAATCTTCAAACAATGTATCTGAGAGCGTACAAATGCCTTAATAAATAAGAGTAGATATTTTGTGTGAGGGATGATTGAATTGTCATCTAAGTCAGTTGGATGGGTATCTGTGTACTTCTGTCTGATGTGTAGAATGAATAGTTCAGATATAGTATTTTTTTCCTATCTGAAAATCTCTTGATCAGAGTTGCAAATTTAGTTATAACTGTCAGATGCTTTTCACTGTTGAATTGTTGTTTGTTTTTGTTTATTAGCTGGCTGAGTAAACATTTTGTTCTGGAAAGAAAGTTAGTATGTAATTTTAAAAGAAAAATTTTCCTTTAAAGGAAAACTATGGATTTTGATAGATGAAATAGGAAGAGATTTGTACACATTCTTAGAGCAGTTTAAAGGTAGTCCAGAACAGAGGGAGGTGACTACAACTTGACTCTTGTTTAGTGCTGTATGAACTGTCATCTCACTTGAGTGACCTGGCACATAAGCTGTGCATTTAACTTTAAAAGACCCTTTATAATTATCTAATTAAAGTAATAATGTCTGATCACTGAAATTTGATAGTGCATCCTCTGAACATTGAGCATCCTCTTGTGAAGATGAGTTAGAATAATCCATGCTGTGGATGACTGTTACTGTATCTGCTTGCTTTTTAGTTAAAAAATTGTTCAGTGATGTAGACATAGCATATTTATAAGGAGTAGATTTACACTTCTGCAAAGAGGAAAAAGTAAGAAAGAGTAAACTGAAGTTAGGCCACAGAAGTGAACATTGGTTATAGATCTGTGTGGACAATTAGACATTATTTCCCTTATTCTGGAAAAGGAAATGAAATGATGGCAAAACCTTTTTGCTTTAATTGGTGTACTTCTGTTGGTGTTTTAAGTGTCCTGAAATTGAATATTGAGAACATACCAAACACTCTAAAGGCACATAACTGAACTGGACTCATTCAATTGCAAAATCATCAGTGATCAGATGACTGTTCATGCCTTAGCCCAAGAAGTATCCCTTTTTCAATGCTTATCACAAAGATGATTGTGCTTTCCCAGCATGGAGCAGTAATGTAGAAGACTGGAGCACAAAATACATTTTGCCCAGATTTTTATGCCAAAATCTCAAAGTGCCATGAAGAATTTTTGCAAATGAGATCATGATTTCTTACAGTGACTGTTCTAAACTGTTTTCTTATTGTAATATACCACTTAAAAATCACATTTTGGGGAGAAATACTGATCTGTGTGTTACATAGCCTGGTATGTTCTATCAAATCTTAGAATAATATGTTGCTAGTCAACCTGGGAAAATTTTCTTTCTGTTTTCCAAGGGGGAAAAAAAAGTAACTTTTTGAGTGAAAATGCTGCCATCCTCAATCTTTTGTTTCTCATAGATTTAAAAAAAAATTTTTTTTTTTTACTTCTTGACTTACTGTGGATACTTAACTTCAATGAAACTTGGGTGATCAGGTGTGAAAAATATGACCAGAGACTCATGGCCATATGAAAATTAATTTAGAACTAGATGGATTGCATTTGAGCAAAATTGTTTGCTCCTACTCCTCTACCTTTTACATCTGGTGCTCTCTGATACTATAAATGTTTATTTGGCATCTCCTATGCATTTTTTTCTTTACGTTCTCTTTTTTAAAAATAACTTTTGAAGGCTTGCAATGACAGCTAGTAGAATTCTTCACAGAATTGGTATTCTTTTATACCTTGTAATTTTGTCTCTATTTGAAGAAAGAGGATTTTTTTCAGGTTTTGCTTTGTATACAGTTCTCTCTTTTGGTACCGTTACCTCTCTCTCCTCAAAAGATGATGCTTTAGAAAACAAAGTCTTCCAAAAATTGGAATTTTGAGAAGAACCTAGTACAGAACATTCATCTGGGGTGACAGTGGTACATACTTGCATTCCTCCCACACAATAATGTGCTCTTTCTGCCTGCAGAACCAAGACTTTTGTCTTCTTTTTCTCTTAGTTATTTGATTTACAAATCCATTCTCAGGAACTGGCTTAAAGAATTCCTTGCAGAATTGCAATTGTGTTGCACTGCAAAAGCAAACATAGCTGTTGTGTAAATCTGTGAAAAGGGTTTCTTGAACTTCCACTCAACATTCGATGAGGGCATAGCCTTGCATTGAGTTATGTTTTGGGGCCACAGCTGTAGAGGTCGCATGTTTCTTGGCTGGCATGCAGTACCAGGTTTAGCTGTTGTTGCTCTCCTTTTAAGTGCCTGTTCTGCTGGCAGCTGCTGGCAGGCAAATCTCATTCTTGCTTGAAAAATTCAGTAGCCTGATTCCATGTCTGTTTTGGAAGCAGAAGTCATAAGTGTGTCTAGCTCTGGAATGAAGTATAGTAACCAATATGGTATTTTAACTTAACTTCAAGTAGGAACAGCCACCAGGGTAGGATTTTTAATTAAATTCAGATGACCTTATAAATTTTTTTTTTAATTCTTCTTGAGATGACGCTTCAAACTAGTGGACCTTTGATCTGCCATATTGCAACCATTCTTGGTCTAGTCTCAACCTTTACTTTTGTACTATAGTCTTCATTATGATTTTGTCGAATGCAGCAGAGCAGTCTGTCTGGTGTACCATTAAACATTTTTCCTGTTTTTGTTCTTCCTCCTCTGTCTCCTACAGAGATCATACTTTTGGTCCTGAGTAGAAGTTACAGCTACAGAAGCAACAGTCCACAGCTGAGAGGTCTTTTGGGTGAAGCTGTACTCTTTCTGGTATGGACAGCTTAATTAGCCAGTGTTATATCTGGGTATTAGGATCAAAAAGGCTCCCACAAGAATTTAAAAAAAAAAAAAGTGAGAAAGAAGAAACCAGTCAGTCTGGCATGCACTTTGTTGAAACAGGATTTTTGGTTTTCATTTGAAATCTACATCATGTCTTTGAATCATGAGAGGGCTTTTCTGTCAGTTTTCATATGTGTTCCTAAATTGAGGCTATAATAGTTATTCTGGAAAATTAAAATGATGGCAAAGAATGTTATAGATCTGATGTCTATGGAAACAGTTTTGTTTTGTTTTGTTTTTTCTTGGTGCATTTTTATTTTTGAGGTAAACATCAATAAAATCACTTCCAGATAGGATAACCTCTAAAGTTCACTGAAGGTGTAAGGCCTGTTTCTGCATGGAATTTAGGGTTTTCATTCTTTACTTGCTGTTTTTCTAAAATGCAAAATCCATTCAGCAGGTCAGCTTGTTAGTAGCACCTCTGCTATGTGGTCTCTACAGCATTGTAAGTAAATTTCCACTTGCGACAGTATTGTTTTTATTTATCCTATGGTCCTGGCTGTCTCATTAAACTTACCAAGGGCACTGTAATGGCTCAGTCAGTAGCTTATAGGCAGTTTGCTGATAGCTGATGTATGAGATATTCTATGTGATACTGCTGAACTCTTCAGCTGCTTAAGTTCTTCAGTCTTCTGATATGTTTCTAGAGGAACTGTGGTTCTTGACTAGTTTGTCAGGGAGCAGCAGGATGGGGAGACTGCTCCCTGCATCAGTGCGAGCTGGGAGCTAAGAGTGACAGCAAGGCAGGCATGGATCAGTATGCTCACTGACCAGTGGCACAATCCCACACTTGCCAAACAAGTCTAGTGGCAGTTAGACAGGCTCAGACAGCAGCCTGGTGGTTATCAGACAAGCTTGTTCTAAGGAGGGAAGCTTGAGGTCAAGCCAGGATTTGAAGGTGGATCAGGATCAGTGAGGTACACAGCCAAGTGCAGGCATATCTGCAGCACAGTTGATGCAAGGATTAAGAATGGAAGCCTGCATTTCAGCTCCCCACTGGAGGTGGAGGAGGCTCCTGACAAGGTTCCACACAGGTTACTCAGCTGCATTGTGTCAGTGTTGGTCCTGAGCACAGATGCCTTAACCCCTAGGATTGGGAAGGAGGTTGCAGAACCTGTTGATAAGCTCAGGGCCCTGACGTGGTTATCCTAGGAAAGTTTTTCACTATTTATGCTTGTAGCCAAAACTTAAGTTATGGCTTTCAGAACTCTAATTACATCTACTCACAGCTGTATGAAATAGCCACAGTAATGATAGTGTCCCTTGTATTGTAGAAATTCTGCTGTATTTTTTTTTTCTGATTGGTATCATTTGCTACGCTACTGATAAAGCTCAGAGAGGGTCTAATTAATGCAACCTGGGAGTTAACTTTGACTTTGAAGTTTCTTTAACAAAGGAAGAAAGACAATGGTGGACTTGAAACATTTGTTTAGAGGTACAAGCAGTTAAGGAAGGTAGTTTTATTCCAGCATGTTTTCCTGGGTTAGTCAAATGAAAAGCAACAGTGAGACTTCCCTAGCACAGAACAAATGCTGGCATCTGTGCATTCCTGGAAATGATCTACCACTTCAGGTGTTTGAGGACATTAAGAAATGGATTATATGTTGCTGTTGAAAGGACAAGAAAATGATTTCATTTGATAACGTTTATCAAGTGAAACTCTTTAGGTGGGCCCATACCCATAGTTAAGTCTGAGTCTTACTCCTGAATGCAGTATATATACTTTCTAGCCTTTATTGTCTGAGTTTATTTCTCAATGAATTACTTTTTTCTTCAATGACCTCATAAAAATAGTAGAATGAGTGATGCTTCTGTCAATTTGCAAATATGCATTGAATAAATTATTAGAAGGGACAGTTTAGTGTGTATTGTTTAAAATGTTCTTCCTTATTAACTAAGAAATTAGTAAAACCGTAAAATAGAAGGGTCACTTGCCATACTATTGTGGCTGAAGCTATTCCTATTATACTGATACTGATAAATATGCACACTAAGAGATTGTAGGAACCTCACAAAAACACACTAGCATTATTCTTCAAGAGGATTCACTGCCTGTTTAGTGTGTTTCCAGTACTGTTACCTCTTGCTGCCATTTTCTAGTTCTGAATTGGAGTCTGCTTTTCTGCCTTACCCTCTTGAGTGAGACCTTCTGTGGAAGTGTAATATGCAGGTTTCATTTGGGATGACTTGTTCATCACTGGTTGAAGTGTCACAGTCCTAGACAGGTGTCAGTTACAAGTATTTCTGCAAAGAGTGTTGGGACTTGGTATCAGGAGCTGTTAAATACTCTACTGCAAAGTTAGATACTTGGTATCTTTTGGGACAGTGTTGCTCTCCCACGCAATTTTTTTACTAAGTCTTCATGAGAACACACTAGGGATGTTAGCTGCTATCATTGAACCTTCAAAACAGAATGATACAATCTATGTCTTTTGTTTGAGCAGACTGACTTTTCTTGTGCTACACTCTTGTAGCTGATGCAAAAGAAAGAGCAGACGTTACCGCACAAAGTTAAGACCATGTAAGAAGAAGCATATGAGAAGTCATAGAAATTATTCTGTGGGTTTCCAGTTCAGAATTTGTATGAAACACTACTTGAGAAATAGAATTTTTCTTAGGTACTTTTCTTAGAACTTCCCCTCATGCAGCTTTAAGCCATTCCCTTCCTTCCTATCACCGGACACCAGAGAGAAGAGATCAGCACCTCCCTCTCCGCTCCCCATCACGAGAACATTGTAGACAGCAATAAAGTTACCCCTCCATCTCCTCTGCTCTTAGCCGAACAAACCTAGTACCCTCATCTGCTCCTCAAAAGTCATGCCCTCTAGTAGTCCTTTCATCATCTTTGTTGCCCTCCTTTGGACACATTCTAATATTTTTATATCCTTATATAGTGGAGCCTAAAACTGCACACAGTACTCAAGGTGAGGCTGCACCAGTGATGTGTATAGTGGAACTATTTTTTTTTTTTGACTTGTTAACTATCATGTGCTTAATGTACCCAGGATACAGTTGGTCCCTTTTTTCTACCCAGGCACACTGATGACTCATACTGAGCTTACCATCAACTAAAACCCCCGAATCCTTTTCTGTAGGGCTGTACTCCAGCCTCTTGTCCCCTGATCTCTCATTGCAGGAGGGATCAACTGCCTCTAGTTTACTTCATGAGAGATTGGTTGATGTACCTAGGAAACATCAATCACTTCAAGGATGAAGGTTCTCTCTGTGTGTTTCTGCTTCTTGTAGTTTGTGGTATCCAGCAAGTAATCATCTCGGCTGAACTTCTTGAGAGCCAAAAGCACAACATCCCTGCAGATCTTATTTACCCTAGAACATAAGTTGGAAATGCACTATCTTGTGCAAGAATTGCAATACTGTGGTGTCAAAGAAATTTTAACATCTGCCATTCATTTCTATTCCATGTGACCCCTTCCCCAATTGTGCGTCGTATCCTTGAGCAAAGGCATCTTTTTTTGGCATCTTTATCTCCCAAAAATTTACCACATGCCATGCACCTGGTAATATAAGAAGACTTACCCTCCATCAGAGAAGAAAACTTGAGTTGTAAATACTTAGGAATAACAATCAAGATTATAGATTTTCATGTGCTGGAATGTTTATTCACTAAATAGAATTCAAAGCAAGGTCTTTATATTGATCATAACTTCACCAGTTCCGAAAGGTTGGTTTGAAAATTTAAATCTTCTGGAGACTGGCTTTCTTTTTGTCATGTATATATATTACATGCAGACTGTTTCCAATTTGTTGTAGGAGAGAGGCATTTTCACAGAAGAGTAGTGGATTTTACTTGCAGCCCAGAGTATTTTATAGAAGTTGAAACATAGTAGTAGCTCACATGATTTATATGGTATACACTTTCACATGAAGTACAACCTGTTATGTGATTGCTTAAAGAGAAGACCCAAGATATGCAGAATTTCAGCTAAACTATGATTTTCATATGTTTGATTTTTCATCTATATACCTGATTTGAAAGCTGGTATGAGAATTTTACTACCCATGCAATAAGAAGGAATTGTCTTGACTTTAAGTAGAAAGACTGTATCTGTATTAGATTAAAAACCTTGTTTAAACTTGCCATGTGATTTCAGAGTACCTCCAACAACAGTTAAGCATTCCTCTTGTCTTGCAAGGTCATAACATTTTGAAACCCTCATAATGATGAGGTCAGATGAAGTGAATGAAGCAATTTTATTTGCCAACTAACAAGTAGGGACAAGTATAGGAATCTCACAAGAACATTGCTGAAATCCGTGGAAGAACCCAGCCAAAACATGCATAGTAATTCTATTATTTCTTCATAACAAAAATGTGACAAGAACTTAGTAAGTAATTCTTGTCTGGATTGGAGAATTTTTCAGTGGACTTGTGGAGAGTCAGTCCTGAGAGCAGGCCTGAATGCCTTCAGTGAGCTTCTGTCTGGCTACCTGGTTCCCCTCTGTTCCATTGTACCCCCTTGCTCTGTGTCACTAGGTGCTACTCAGTCACAGAGTTGTTGCTGACAGATGAAATACATGCCATCAGAGACTGCAACTCTGACTGTCCAACTATAGAGGTTGTCTTTGTGTTCTTTGGCCCAACAGCACTTAGTGTTTCTAGGTTTTGTTGTCATTTTTTAATATTGAATACACTAAAGGAGTAATTCTTAACCTATTTGATTATGTTCCTAAAATATTTTTTATGAATACGGAATGCAAGGAAATGAAAGTCCAAGCCAATTTAATAGCTGAGAGGTGCCCTTTCCCTAATACTGTGTAGTTTCCATTTCTTGAAATTCTTACACTAGAAATTATGTACTCTAGAGTTTAACCAGGCCTTTTGACCATATCCTACCATTGCTTCTATTAGCAAGAAATTCCTATTAGAGAACACATACACTATTAAAGAACATTTAGAGAAAAGGAACTTTGTTTGGTTTTTGTTGTTTTTTTTTTAAGTTGCAAAATTCATTTAAGGAGTCAAGTTTCATGGTTCAAAGGAATATGTGACTAGTATGGTTTCAGAATCTGTCATATCTGATGTTCAGAGTAGTAGTCCAGCTCAGTTAAGAAGAAAGTATTTGTGCATTAAGTAGTTGGAGAACAGAAGAAGTCTGTTCTGTTTCAAAGGTGACCTTTCATGTAGTTGGAGAAGTGCGTCCTAATTGTGAATGCTGAAAAGAATGGCTTCAGTGAATACTTGGCTAATCCTCTGGCTAAAATATGTTTGCGCAAAGACTGTTGTGAATAAAATAAGCTGTGGGATTGTAAGACGCAAGTGTCTGTTGGAGCAGTGGCATGTGTTGTTTGAATGCAGTTCATCAAGTTGAAATACTTCAAAGGCCATATATTTAAATGTTAAATAATATGTCTTCAAATGGCAGAATGACTGTGGTGAGACATTGAATGCTTTCCGTATCTGCATTTACACTTTGGAGATAAAATCACAAATTCTGAGGCATTTTCCCAAAGCAGTATTTGTATGGCAAATAAATGCTCTCCTTAGGCTTGGTGCACATGTATAGAACAGTGTACTTGGAGTATGCCTCAGTGTTCTGAGCCAGATGGTCTAGATAGAGCATCTGCTTATTCTTTGCAGGTGTGGAGTTTGTAGTTTGTTTTTGCTTTACCTATGTTAGTATTCTGTTAGCTAGTTTTATCTCGACTCACCCTTTCCAGTATTCACACCTCTGTAGTCTTCCTTCCTGTTCTTGTTTGGGTGCTTTGCTTTGATGTGTGTTTGTTTTGTTCCCGAGGCCTCTGAAATGATCTTGTGGGTTCTTAAGACTTTGTTTGATCTTCTTTTTACTTTTGTTTTTGCTCCCATTTTTCCAATGGTCAAATGGTATGCTCCAGTTTGCTCAGTGTGTCTCTTATACCAACAGCCAATTTCCAGGTTGGGTGCATTTTGTGCTTGATGTTTGTATAGATTGTATGCTTCTCTTGATGTAACTTCTAGTTACCTGCAGAAGTCTAAACAGAAATCTTATTTTCTTTAGTACTCAGCAACAACATACTGATGACACCACTGACTCAGGAGGTACTCAACACATCATCCCTTGCCTGCTTGTCTTGAACCTTTCAATATGGGTCATCTCCTTTTGCTCTGGGGCTGCTTTGGAGCTCCAAAAGCTGTTCTCTGTACTTTTCTTCAAGCTGACTTGGATGCCCTGTCTGCCATGCTATGACTAAGCATGACAATCGCAAGATGCACTATCCAGTTATGCAGTTTCTGTTTCCAGAGGGTATGGTTAACTTGATATTTTTTTTTTTGAGTCCCTGAACTAATGATGTTATCTGCTTATTGAAGGGAGCTATTATACCATGTAAAAGTCCCTCGGGATCTTGTCCTCTGCTCTGAGAAGATTTTTTTTTTTTCTTCTTTGCAAGTACTAGTTTGGCCCTGACATTCAGACAGTTGTCTGCCTGTGTCGTCCTAGCTCAAGATGTCATCTGCCAAGTACTAAAACACAGTTCATTTCTCAGATGCAGATCTTTGGGTGCACGTGATAAAATAATGCAGGCCTTTACCCCTAGGTGTTGGGAAACACCCATCCTGAATCTGTGTGTCTATTTCTTTGCCCAGTTCCCATGCCCTTTTGGATGTGTTAGGACATTGAATCAGACATTTTCAATGCATGTGGACTGTGTGAGTTTTTTGTGGCCCTGGAAACTAACGCTATCCTTCCAGCACAGTAACTACTTAAATCAGACATAATGGAGTAGGCCTTTGTCGAAATAGTTGGCTGCCAAAAGGCAGTTTGGCCCAGTAGAGATGAGCCTTTTAGGAGCCTGTTGTGCATGTGTGATTCCTTGGCTCTCCTGAAGTCTCATCTAATTCCTGTGGTTCACTTTGGAATTACGGTTCTTGCCCCACATACCCTGTTATGACTTGCTGAACAGTAACAAGACTTAATAACTGTCTGAGCTGCCATTGCATATGTTGCTAAACTGAGTTTGCATTGCTGTAGACTAGGATGTGTACTCTCAAGGACACATCCCAGTACTATAGTAGTCACTGTTTCTCTGTCAGTCAGGCTTTTACTGTAGGTGTGGTGAGTTTGATTAGTCTCTACAGAGAAATGGAGTTTCTTCCTCTTGCTTTTTTTTTGCCACTGTTAACATGCTTTTTTTTACTTGATGAGGGAGCTCGTTAGAGAACTCTGAAGGCTTAAGTCCTCTCTGTCTTTGAGGAGAAAAGTTTAAGCATATGCTTTCTACAACTTCAGGTAGTTTCAAATGCCTGTCTAGCATTCCTTGGTTATAAAGCAGGGCCAAGTTATCAAATTGTTACCACAAGATCATCAAGAGCATGATTGTGCAAGACCTCAATCCATCTGTCAGCACTTCTGATTGAATTCTGGAGCTAGGTTTTTTGATCTCTGGAAATGGTATAATTGTGGTCAGCCTGCCAAGGTCTGTGTATATAGTCTAGCAAAGAAGGCACTGCTATGAATTTTTTTTTTATTTTGGTGAAGTGACTGTCTTCCAGAACAAATGCTATTCCTCATTACACCTCTCCGACTTGGACAGTCACAGAATTCTAATTATCTGTCCTAAAGCTGCTCAATAGCTAGGTGCTGTCAACATTTCCTGGTTGGAAGACAAATTATGCCCTTTCTTTTTTGATGAAGGAAAAGGAAAATGGGATGTTAAAATAGATAATCTGGAGAACAGGCAGCAGGGGTCATACAGAAGTCATATTGAAAGTGCCCTAGCAAGTTAAAGCATTTACATTTCACTAGGATGCTCAGATCAGTCAGAATGATTGCAAGGAACTGGGAAAGAGGGCAGAGCACTATCTCTTTTTATATTGCCATAAGTGAAGCGGAAAAAATTAGAGGTCTACCCCACGTATAGTACTAGAGTATTTATTAGAAACAAGTCTTGTCATACATGTAGGCATATCCACAGTGTCAGTGTGTAGCTCATCTCAAAGAATAAGTGTTAAGGGAATATAACTTGTTTTTCTAATTTAAGAGGGATGCTTTAACAAAATGAACTGCCTGGCTGTCCAGGTGAACCTATGTATGTTCATTGGTCAAGAACTCTTAACAAAATTCTCTTTGTATCAGTGTCTTCATGAAAGTTGTCCCCTTAAGCAGCTAACCAGTTTGAAGTAGCCACTTTGTATACCTTTACTAAAAGCTATGCTGTTGCATAAACATTCAGGAATGATGATGAACTTGGTAAAGAAAAAGCAGAAATCAAAACCAGCTGTTGTGTCCAGATTACCTGTAAGCATGGAAGCACTGCTGATTGGGAACAAACATAATGTCACTCATTCAAAGACAAGGTCAATATTGTCATATTGAGTTATTAGAGATGGGTTAGCCACACTTCTGTTTCCTTCTGTTAGTGTCTGATTGCTTGCTGTTCTGCAACTTGGAAGAGGGAACCACAATGTTTAAGACATGCATGCTGAGTGAGGGAAGAAGAATATGACCATTCTGCATTGTGCAAAAGATTCTTAAGCTCAAGTATTTGCAAGATGTGCATGTTCAGTGTGAATTCACCTGTAGGTAATCCAAGTTCAGTTGTTATTAAATAACTTCCTTTCTTGTCTTGCATCTCATAACATGAAAGTATTAATAATGTGGATTCCAGAATTTGGACTCATGTTATAAAATTGAATGAAATGTAAATTTGGGGGGGGGAACACAAAATGGGGTTTGGTTGTGGTTTTTGAAATTCAGGGGCAGGGGGGGCTGCATACTCAATTTGTGAGTGAAACGTGATTTCACAAATGAATGGTGAAATACAACTTACAGTGACTTTTTGTCACAGAAGCACGGAATGGTGGAGGTTGAAAGGGACCTCTGGAGGTCACCTGGTCCAACCCCCTTTGCTCAAACATAGTCACCTAGGGCCAGTTTCCCCATGACCATGTCCAGAAGCCTTTTCAGTATCTCCAAGGAGGGACACTCCACCACCTCTGTGGGCAACCTATGCCAGTGCTTAGTCACCCTCACAGTAAAAAAGTGTTTCCTGATGTTCAGAGGGAACCTCCTGTGTTTCAGTTTGTGCCCATTGCCTCTGGTCCTGTCACTGGGCACCACTGAAAAGAGCCTGGCTCCCCCTCTTTGCACCCTCCCTTCAGCTATTTGTACACTTTGATGAGATCCCCCTGAGCCTTCCCTTCTCCAGGTGGAACAGTCCCAGCTCTATTAGCCTTTCCTCATATGCTTCAGTCCCTTAATCTTCTTAGTGGCCCTTTGCTGGACTTTCCAGTACGTCCAGATTTCTCTTGTACTGGGGAGACCAGAATGGGACAAAAAAGGAAACTGTTAATGGAGGTAACATTCTTTGAAAATGGTTTTAAACTCACATGTAATGCATCATTGTGGTTTAACCCCAGCCAGCAACTAAGCACCACGCAGGCGCGCGCTCACTCACTTCCCCCCCACCCAGTGGGATGAGGGAGGGAACTAGGGGAAAAAAAGTAAAACTTGCGGGTTGATATAAGAACAATTTAATAGAACAGAAAAGAAGAAACTAATAATGATAATAGTAACACTAATAAAATGACAATAGTAATAATAAAAGAATTGGAATATACAAGTGATGCACAAAGCAATTTCTCACCACCTGCCGATCGACACCCAGTTAGTCCCCAAGTGGTGATCCCCCGCCTCCACTTCCCCTGGTTTATATACTAGATGTGACGTCCCATGGTATGGAATACCCCGTTGGCCAGTTTGGGTCAGTTGTCCTGGCTGTGTCCCCTCCCAGCTTCTCATGCCCCTCCAGCCTTCTTGCTGGCTGGGCATGAGAAGCTGAAAAATGCTTGTCTTTAGACTAAATGTTACTTAGCAACAACTGAAAACTTCAGTGTGTTATCAACATTCTTCTCATACCTAGCTCGGAAACATAGCACTGTACCAGCTCCTAGGAAGACAATTAACTCTATCCCAGATGAAACCAGGACATGCATAATAGTAAAGACTATTAGTGACTGCCTGTAAGAGGCATATTTAGCAATGATAAATTTACATAAGTGCTCCTAGCAAAACTTAAGCCTATAAAAATTGTGTTCTATAAGTAACAGATAGATGTAGTTGTTGGGGCTTGTAATTTAACAAAACACGACATAAACAGAGGTGTCTAACAAAGAAGTACCCAGATTTTGTCACTTCAACTGTCTGAAGTCAGGACTTCCTACAGCATCTTATGAAGGCAAATCTGTGTCAGTTTGTACTCAAGTCAGTATTCTTTGCTTTCAGACAGTTGGCTTTATTAATGTTCTGTGGAGTGCTGTAGTCCTCTGAGCTTTTTTTGTGTGGTTAAATAAGAAACTATAAATAGTTGGTATAGGTGTGTTTTTTCTTTATGGTCACCCTGTAACAGTCATAAGCTGGTTCCAACAGGGCTTCTGGAATATGATGCTAGTGTATGTAATGACAAATCAATGTTGATTATGAAGAAAGTGCTCAGTGGGTCCATTTTTTTTTTTCCTTGCCTAATCCTGAGTTCCAGTTTACTAAATTTCTTGCTAAGAACTCTGCTTGTGATAATCATCTGCTTTCTTCTTCTTGGCTCTGTTCAGCCTTGAATTTCAGCAGTAGACCACTTACAAACTGAAAAGGAAGCAAGAGCTAAAGGATACAAGTATTTACTTATGCGGAATAGAAGGTGGGGTTTTTATAAACCTCATTACAAACATATCCCAGAGTGTTTTCAATTTATAAGTGCCTGTTTGTGACTTATGGTATGAGTTTTTCATATTAAAATGTAATTATAAGAAATTATTTTAGATGATACAAGTTTTTAAACCTCCAAAATTATTTTCAGGGTTTTAAACACTAAATTTTGTAAGGAACAAAAAAATACCTCAGTATTGAATTTAAGAAAGAAATAAAACTAATTTTCTAATATTGCTTCAGAAATTCCATCTTTCATATTAAAAGCTAACATCATTGTAAAAGGTAAAAAGTAAACATAATAAAAAAATCAGAACCACCAATTATGTATAGTAAAGATTGTAATTGTTCTTCAAAAGAGCTGCTACTGATAATTCTGCATGTTTTGAAATGTTTTTAGTGGGCCTTCTCACCAGCAAAAGGTACCTGAGATCATAAGGGTTCTGCTGTACCACTGTACATGTTCGTATACAACTCCCCAGTATGTTTCTTGTCACTGTAGTATATTGTAGCATAGCTTTACTACACAATGTGGAGACAAAAAAGGCATAATTTTGTGGATTATTTGCTGAATTTGCAGCTAACTAAACAATAATAGTTTTCATCCATTTCTTTTGATATATTAGCATTATAAATTGTTTTAATAAGTCTCAGCTTGGCTGCATTATCTTTACTCTTTGGAGAGGTCGCAAGTGAGGAACAGTTCCATTTTGTATTTTTTACTCCCTTTCCTTTTCCTTCTTCTCCTTCTTCCCTCCTCCCTCCCAGCTGAAGGAAAAATGAACAGAGGGAATATGAATAGCTTTAGATTGGCTGATGCCAGGTTGGAGGTCTAGGAATTTCTGATTTTTGTTTTTGCTTTTTATCACACTATTTTTCTTCTAGATAACAGGTACTGGAAAAGATAATCAAAGAGAAACAATAGTTGTGTCAAAAGAAAGTGGAATAATGAAAAGCTTATTATTTTATGGTTTTGTCTCAGAAGTTAATATTTCAAGTTAATATTTGAACAAAATGAGGCTTATAACTATTTTGAACTCAGAATTTTACCCCCCAAAACCAGTCACAGTATATGTATTTTAATAAACACAGTTTAATAATATGCTGTTGGACTGTTTAATTTTTATGCCTCAGGGTAGCACTGAGCATTATTTATAGTTTTAGAAGATTCCTCTCATTAGTGTAGTACATTCTCTTATATAGCACCTGTTTTAAACTCCAAATCTTAATCTACAAATGTAAAACCTGACTTTTGAAATATTTGCTTTTTTGAACACTCTTCTTTAAAGGACCTATCAGGATCTCTCCCCAAAATGCTAGAAGCTTGAAGGATAAGGGAGGAACAATGTTGCATGGCCCAAACACATGTGCTTTCGTCATTAGCAAGGTACAGCATGACCTCATGTTGACCTCAAAGGTAAATCGCTAACAGGGAACAATTATACATGCCTGTGAAAGCAGCTTAGTTTTGAACATAATCAAGACAATAACTTCAGTGTGTAGAATAAAATTAAATTTACAACTCTGTCTGTCTGCCTTTCTCTTTCTCTCTCTTGTCTCTCTCCAAGTCTCCTCTTGAGAGAATGTTGTGTTTTTTATATATGTGTGTGTTGCAAAATAAAATTACTTTTCTAGAGGTCATAATAAATTCCTAAATACGGGGAACTCAAAGGATCTTGTATCCAGTTTAGTCAAATTGTACATCTTACAATGAAATTGTCTTTTTAGTGGAAAGGTTTCATTTGTTGTCTAGAGTATGATATTGCAGCCTTCAGAATGTGTGTCTATATTACCTTGGGGAATCATGTGTAGTTCTGAAATGTATAGATCATTTAGAGTTATGGGAAGGATTTTAAATATCAATATGTTAATTTTTGTGTGCTTATCTTAGACTGCCACACAAACCTATGACATTTTTTTGTAGAAGACTGTAAATATTCTGTAGCGTTATGTGATACATCTCTACATATGATGGAATATGATTAGCTAGCAGTTCTGAGCTATTTGGAGAAGAATTGCTGCCAGCATCTTGGAACTGTTAGCCATATCTGTCCCACATGATTTGTATAATATAATTGTTTGACATGAATTTTATTTTCTTTTTTTGCTAGAATGAGAGAGCATATTCCTTCTGTGGAACCATAGAGTACATGGCTCCAGATATTGTAAGAGGAGGAGATACAGGACATGATAAGGTATGTTCTATCTAAGTTTATTACTGAAAAGAAATTAATTCTTTAGGCAACACTGTTGTTCAGCTTGAGGGGTTTTTGTAAAATGTGATAGTGTCTTATTTAAACATGCCTTATTTTAGGTTGTCCTAAAATAGGTTATTGCCTATATTTAAAAACATCAATGTGATGAATTTTAGTTTTTAATCTTAAGTAAAAGGCATAGTTATAAAGGTACTGAGGCTCATTTGTGTTCTATTCAAAATTTGTTCTAAACGTGCAGTGGGACAAAAAAAACCTTAGCTGACACTTCCTTTTAAATAAAAAACTAGTACAGATTGGAAAAATTACTGTTGTGTGGCTAATCCTGGTGCATTTTTTTAAATTGTAGATCAGGGAAATCTATTCTTGTTCTTGAAGTATGAAGTGGGTTATTAATGTTACTAATGTTATAAATGTTCTCCGATTGTAGAAATAAATTCTGTTTAGCTTAAGGCTCAAGTTTTATTCTGAATTCAAGTGTCAGTAGTTGATGGGAAAGATCAAGACAACCATAATTCATAGATGATATTTGAAACCAAAAAAACCCTACTCCCCAAAAGAATTCTACGACTATTCCTAGATAAATTGTTCTGATTGCTCATTATACTGAGAAGTTTTGGAGAATATTTAATCTCTGGGGTTTTTTTGCTGTAGATTTGACTTGACTTGTCTTTCTATTGGGGATCACGGAATATAGTTGATCACAGTTCCTCTTAAAAGAGCCTTTTTAAGCACTTTAAGTGACTTTTTATGTCACTCTCCATCTCCTTTTTCTAGACTAACTGGACTCAGTCTGACTTTTGCCTAGGAAGATTCTTTTTTCTCCTTCTCTATGCATTCTGCTTCTCTTTTGGTCTGAGTTTGCCTGTATATTTCTTGAGGTAGGGAGCACTGTAGTGGGCGCAGTGTTTCAGCTAAGAGTTGGCAGTTTGAAGTACAGCAGAGTGATTACATCCCTGATTCTTCTATTAAACATAGAATAGAATGTGCTTTGTCTTTTCACTTAGTCATTGTCTCACACCTACTTTGTATTCCACTATAACCTCTGCATCTTTTTCTACTGTACTTCTTGCCTAGTCATTATTAAAAATGGAATTTTACAAACTTAGGAGTAGCAGCTCTTTCCTGCACTCTATTTCTTAGTTTAGTCTTGCCAGTTTCAGAGCATATCTCCAATGTGGCAGTCGCTTTAAATTGTGATTCTGTCTTCTCAAGTGCTTAGAAATTCAATATTGTTGCTGATTTAAAGAGGAATCTCTGTTCTGTTCCCTTCAATTGGTTCTAATACTTGCATTAGATATACTGCAGAGCCATACGGTATTCTGTAAGAAATAGCTTCACAGTTTGATACTAAGTGTTAGCTGATAAATAAGGCTGTTTTGCAGTTAAACTACGTGATGGTAATTGGTTACACCACACACTGTTTGCTTCACCATTGGCAATGTCATGTGATGCAGTGGTAGGAGGTTTTTAGGGTATTTTATACTTGCTGCATATCTAGCAACTCAAAGATCTTATTTAAAAAAAAAGAGGAAATGAGACTGCTTTAGTATGCTATGCTGTCATTAGTCAATGTTTCTGATTTGTAATCTCTTCTAGATGGCTGTATTGTTTGTCTAAAAGACTTGCTCTAGTATTTCAGGTTTTTTTTTTTAAAGTTTGATTTCTGATTCTGCAGATGCTCCTTTTCTTTTGGAAAAACATATGCCAAGAAAAAATTATTCTTTGGGATTTTCTCTGATCATTGTGTATTTGCAAAGATAATTGCTAACAGTACAGAGAATTCTTCAGCTAGTTCTTCTAGACAGTCCTGGCTGAATATATGAAACATCAGATTTTGTGTATCCTGAAGCAAAAAACCTAAAACATGAGGCCAAATTGTCATAATTTCACTAATTGTCTTCCGTTACTGTATTAATGTTGTCAATACAAGTAAAGCAGAACTTCAGTTTCATTGCTTTGCAAATTTCATGGAAATAAAACTGGGAAGTTCAAACACCTGTAGTTAAATTTTGTTGAAATGACTAAACTACTTCCTTTATTATTCATAGTAGCATCTTTTCTTTTGAAAGAGAGAAATATTTTATAAGTTATGAGGTATCAGAGATATGAATGATATGATTAGTATATGGAAAGCCAAATATCACATGTGTTCCCAGGAAATATAAGATAAAATTCTATAACATTTTCAGGTGCCCGGATTAACTGTGACCTGTGCTCTTAAACTGTGCTTTTTGAAAGTTCCTTAGTTTCATTCTCAAGATCCTAAAAGCTGAGGTTCCACTACTTCTTAGCAAGTCTTACGTTCCTCTGTTATTTCAAGTATGTTTTAGAATTCTTATCGCTTCACAATGGTAAAAATAAAAATGAATTCTTGAAGGGGGGAGCAACTTTAGTGGTGGAAAGAGTTCAGCTTGAGAAATCAGTTGAAGAAGCTAAGTGGAGAAATTTCAAAATAAAATTAATTTATCATAGAAAATACCTCCAACCAGTTCTGCAATTGTTTATGCTTTATTGTACGCTGGTTTGCCTTTGTATTGATAGGTGGGCTCTTCCTTTGCTAGTTGCTTTCTGGGTGCATTGTTTTGTTCCTTCTTTTGTTAATGATTTTACTTCAGTGTATCATAACATACATAATTATTGTTGTTCTATAGGCTGTTGATTGGTGGAGTGTTGGTGTTCTTATGTATGAACTATTAACTGGAGCATCACCATTTACAGTTGATGGAGAGAAGAATTCCCAAGCAGAGATTTCTAGGTAAGAGTCAAAACAGTGAAGTATATGTGCTTGCTGACAAAGTGATGCTTATGCCATAACACATGTTTTGTGAGAGTTTTAATCTAAAACTTAGGAAGAAAGTGCTGCAGGGGTAACATTTTAGGTGCTCCAGTTCTGTTTAACAGAATGACATCTGGAAGCAGATAGGTTTATTAAACTCAGCAGGTTATCGAAATAACAGAACTGACCTTTACAAAAGACCCGTTTTGTTTTAACTACAGTGGAACCACAGCTTTGTAGATATTCAACCCTGTTGCATGTTTACTGTTTAAAAGGAAGTAAAATAAAATATGAAATTATATGTAAATAGAACTATAACATTCAAAATCTTAATACATAATGAAACATATACTTAGCTAGAGAGATTTTTGTCAGCTCTTGCTGGATCACTCCATCAGACTAGAGGTTTAAAGTGTCAGGATGTACACCCACTCCCACCTTTTTGTCACAGGTAATATTTATTTTATTGGTGTATAACGTGAAACAACATGATCTTTTCTAGCCATACTTGCATATCTGAGAAGAAATGAATATGATACTTATGGAAATGAAATAACCTATACCATTCTTATATTTTACATGTAAACTTTTCCTCACTATCAACTTTGTTATGTTCAGTAATCTCTACACTTTAAAGGTTTGTTTTCAATACCTATGTAAAAGCATTGGAGCATTTTAAAAAGACAAAGCAATAAGCTTGCCCAAAACACATTCCTGAAATCTCCCCCCAAAATGAGCATCTCCTATTACTGTATTTCTCTTGGAGTGGGGAGTTGAGGGCTTAAATTGCACAAATTAGTTAACTGCTGTCAAGATCAGCTTGTAAGTACAGTCCCCAAACTAAGAATAGTCTTGCTCCAATTGGAATGTATTACCATGGTTCTGATCCTCACCTGAAGTCACTTGATATTTAATGTTATAATGGGCAATAGAACATACATCAATTATTTAGATAATTTCTTTTACTTCTGTTATATATTCAGGCAATTTCTTGGAAGGTTGAGACCTGTTTATTGGTTTCTAGGTCTCTAGCACAGGGAACTTAAAGGGCCACTAGAAAAAAAATACACGGGGGAAGGGAATCCATTAACAAAACAAAATTCAGGACTTCACCCTCTTGGTCATTATGATGGAGTTAAAACTTAAATTAACTCTTTCTGACCTATTTAAGGTTAGAAATTTTGTTGATTGCTTACTTACGCCATGACTGAATTGGTAATTTTGACTCCCAAGATGTACTAAATGGAATTCTGAAGGAGTTACACATTTTTTAGAGAGAACTTTGACCTGAATTTTACAGAGAGAGTTTTTTCCAAAAACTGGGAAACTTTTTAGATATGTATTCTACAGAATTTGACTATCTTTTGGTAGGTCCTTATGTGCTCCTTAGTCTTAGTCTTTCTGATAATTTAAGATTAAATTCAAAGCTGAGAAACTGCAAGGTTGCTAACATCCATCCTCTGATAGCTAATAACCTAATTTCTGAGCTCAATTTAGTTGTGGCAAGTTTACTATGTTGTTGCTCAGTCTGCTTTTGTTCTGGTTGGTGTTCATGTACACATTTATAGACAGCAATCCTGTAGTCTTTCAGCTTTTATTTTGATAAATTTAGAAGGTAAATTCTTAGTTTTCTTTATTTAAAGATGTTCCCCAGTCATCTTGTTTCCTGAAAAAGCCTTTTCTTAACTCAGCTTGTGTTGTTCTTTCTTACATATTGACAGTTTACTTCTGTTGATGTTTCAAAAGGATCTTGTTCAAGGGAAGTAATAATTCATCATCTGCACAAAAAGATATTATTTCCTTTTTTCTTGGGCTCCTCTTGTTGATGCCAATGGTGGACTGATAGATCTAATTCCTTCTACTTTTCTATCTCTTTGAATGGATAAACCTCTAGTTTATAGCTGAAATCTTATTAGTCCTAACTATGTGACTGCATTTCAGACTCGATTTCATCTGTCTCCTGTTACTTCAGTACTCATAAGACCCATGGTTTCTGAACCCTTTCCATTGATAGCAATTTCTGTGCTGGATGACATTTGTTTTGTTGTTGCAGTTTATTATGTAATGAATGTTATGTTCCTTTTAAAAGCGTGTCTGAGCATATGAGAACATTGCTGTTTTCTCTGTCCTGGCTGTTGCGCTAAGTCATGTGGAACCTTCTGGGGAATGGTGGTTGCTGCGTACCTTGGGGAGCAATGGGAGTGTGTTTGGGGCTTTCTGTGAGGGTAGGGTAGGGCAGGTGGAACGGATGTGAGGTAGCAGCAGCCCAGACAGAGGGTGAGAAGAGAAGGGAGCAGAAGTACATCTTAGAGAAGGTGGAAAGAAAACCTTTTTCTAAGGATTAAAGGGGACTGTGTAGGGTTTGCTGCAACTTGGGAAGCTGTGAGACCATGCCTGAAAGAAATGCCTTCCCAACATGCTGGCTTGTTAAATTTAGAAATATTCATGGCTTTTCAGAAATGCCCTCCTTGTATTTATCTCTAGTGTGAGTACCCTGAGCTCTTTCAAGAAATAACAGCTGAATTTTCAGTACCTGTCTTTATCCTAAGTCTGTCTGGCCTAGAAGTTAGGATGTTTATTTCCTTTTTTCTTTGATAATTTTATCACTGAGGATATGTTCGCAGTTTACACTTAAATGTCCTTTCTTTTTTTTTGGTTGTTAATTCTTTTAATTATGTCTGCAGCCCATTCTATAAAGTTATCTGTTGAATTGGGATGCAGACTCTAGATAAATTTTACACCTATAATTAAATAGGTTCCAAATTATCTCCGTGTCTTTGATCTTTTTAGTTTCGTTACCTCTCTAAACTGATGAAAACCGGAATTGCAGATAACTTCGTCAGCTATTTACAGTTGCCAGTGGTAATGAAGTCACTAGCGCTGGCACAGAGATATGAGTTGGTACGAACTTCTTTTTGATGGCAAAGTTATTCTAAACAGAATTTGTATTCCCTAACCTAAATATGCTTTAACTTGCCAATTGCAGCAGACTTAAGAGAATTCAGTTTTTTCTTACTTGGTCACAAGCACTGAAAGCATAGTTTCCATGGCCTTTGATTTTTATGAGTTTAAGGAAAAAAGTTGTCTTCTAAATAAATCCAGGTCCTTCTATTTTATGTAGGTTGGTAGTAATCTTAGATATCTTTAGATAATTTTATTCCCTTGTGTGGGACAATGGCTATCTGCTGTTAAATTTGAGCACAAAGTTTTGTTCTGAAATCTCTCTCTAATCGACAGTTCAGTTCTTCTGTCAGAAATAATTACTGTGTGGTTTATATTTTTTTACTCTTTCTGGTGAGAGATTGTGTTCAGTTCTTCTGTCATAACCTTTTTGACAACACTGGACTTCTCTTTCATGGCAAGTGCAACTTAAGTAAGGGCATACTTTAATTTCCCCTATGTCTCTGTCTCTGAAGACTCTTTGTTCACATACTAGGTGTTACAGGTTATTAAACTTGATAAAAAAAATTCACAGAACTATTCAAGTATCTCTCCTTTTCCAGTATGTCCTCTCCCCTTTCTTCTCCCTTCTTCCCAAATCTTCCTTTCACTTTTGAGAATTCTGGACTTCCATTGCTGCAGAGCCGTGGATAGGACCTATCCTGTAAAAAGCATAGGCAAGGGCTGGGTTTGATTACAAACCCAGTATTTTCAATTTGAGCATGAGTGATTTGTAGTGCTGACTTGAAAGACAGATAAATCCATTTCAGGGTGTTGACTTTGAGGGTCTTGTCATACATACAGGGATTTAAAATGAGCATGAAGTTTTTGGAGTATTACTTTGCTGCTGTGCAGCAGCTTAGAAAATCTTAGCAGCTTTGGGTTTATGAATAGATAGATACCTATCTTTTTCCATTTTTATACGTATATACGTATATAAAACAATCTGTAGAAACATATGATGCTATATTAGCATACTAATGCTAATAGCAGCCTGTGCTCTTTATTTGACATAGTTGGTAAGACTTTATTTAAACTTCATGGAGGATGGCTGAAATTTGACCATCTGTTAGATGCTATATTTTGTCCACGATTCTGCAAGAAACCTTTTCTTGATAAAATTGTTGGGAAGATGCATAGCAGGTGTATACTGGGATTCCCGTCTTCATTCTCTGCCTATGAAGACTCCAGTGATTGCTACATCTTTTAAAGGACAGAGCAGTCACTAAATACAACTTGTAATTTGCATGGTGTCTTCTGGAATTTTGTCCTAGAGCTCATAGCTCTACCTAAAATGTACAGCATTTATATGCTAGACTTAGTGTGAATCACATCACATCAGTGACTCTGACTACAGATCAGTTCAACCTTTCAGTAAAGCAGATGGTTTTAAGAAAGTCATAAGTATTGCATCAAAGTCTCTGACTTGCCTAGAACTGGGGATACGCATATAGATCTGACTGCTCAAAGCAGAATCTGGCATTAGTAGTTCTGAGATGACAGGGCATTTGGTAGAGTCATTCTCAAATGTGATGGTGAAAACTCTGCTTTGGAAACTTGTCCCTCTACCCTTTAACAGGGTTACAGCTTGGGATTGCTTTCTTGTATTCCCTGAACATCAGGGTAGATATGTATCTTTTTGGTGAGGGGACTGACAATAGACTATAGTAACAGTTCTAGCATAAACCTAATGTTTCTGTTGGTCAGCTATAGTGATCCTTATGTGCCTTAGTGCCAACTACGAGCTGGCATAGATCAATGGTGGCAACTCTGTAAATTTTTTTATAACAAAATCAGTGAGTTCCTTGGCTGATTTGTCAGGCTTAGCAGCCTGCATCTGTTACACAGGAGTGACTCTGAAGATAAAGAGGAGGAGCACCTAAAGGTCAAGGTGTCATTTCTCTATTGTATCCTCCACTCACTGAAGATAAAGCATCTCCTTCTCATCCTTATCATTCATTAGCCTGTCCTTTGCATTATCAAGTATGCTCTTGGTCTGTAGTATTTATGGGAGAAACTCATCAGAGTTTCAGTTCCTGAGAAACAGTACCAATGAGGTTAGCTCTTAGCTCTGCATAGTCTGCCATAGAGAAGGGTAAGATGGAAATGATCCAGGACTTCAAAGTGATAACCTCCTTGACCTATGCAAGGGATGGTTTCTCTCAGAGTGTTTTCAGTACAGCCAGAGTACTCTCATCAGCAGGAGTAATCTCAGCGCATCCCAGATCAGAGGGCTTGTACTAGACTAGGAGAAGCAGAAAATACAGCATAGTTGTCCTTCAGCAGCTTTGACCACAGTTGCCACTTAGGATACTTAATTCTTCCTGCTTACTTTTGTCGCTGTTATTGGACCACATGAACAAGAAACATACAAGAGGGTGGAGGCGATTCAGAAAAGGAAAGGAAGGTTGATGCTAAAGGCCATAGCTTCTTTTCAGAAGCACAGGCATCCCAGGAAGGACTTCTGACACATGCAGCTTCCTTCCTCTGAGCTCTTCATGGGCTACTGTTACAGCCATGAGTGACTTAGGCTTCAGTACAACACTTCACTAGTGTTGTACTAGTGAAGGCAGACTCTCTGTACTTGATCAAGCTACTTGATTAGTCTTCACCAATTTCTGTTCTCACATGCTGATCCCATATGGTTTTCCTTTTTCTGACAGCTTGCTTTCCATCCTAATTAATGTGTGTACAGCTTCCCATATTTCAATTCCATGATAATTTTAAGTAGGTCCTGGATCTTCTGAAGAAATTAGCTTCATTCTTCATTACTTCTGTAGTGTGATTCTGTGAACCAGTCCAGAGCATCCCGAATATTTTATAGTATCAGTCAACCTCAAAAATATTTCTGAACAAATGCCACTAGCATGTATAAATACAGCTTACATGGATTCTGCTTGTACAGCACGGCAAAAAGTTGCCTTCTCTGCACTGGGCTCTAGGAGGGTCGATAGATGGAAGGTATCCTTCACTGTAATCATAGCTTGCTTTTCACATAGCTAAATACCACTTCATTGTTAATTCTGCCTATAAAAAGAAATATTTTAAAATGGTAGTCTTGGAAAAAGGCAGGAATTACTGATGCTGTTGCAACAGAATTTTTCCATTAGGAAAAATACAGTGTTATACCAAACTACTATTGGCAAAATACGTATGCTAATTGTTTTGACAGATACAACCTTTATAGGGGATTCCTAGCCCCAAGAATTTAAAGGGTGGTTTCTACCCAAAGAGCAGAATGTCAGGTAATATGAAAAGTTACTTTATAAACCCGTCTTAGCTTCAGATGGGACTCTGCTCAGTTACTGCATCAGTGGTACAACCGATTGCAGTTCTTAGGCTGACTGAAGACATGCAATATGTCACTGGAAATTGGCGATTAGAAGCATGGGACCTACTAGTGTTGTTGCTGTGGAAGTACTTATTTTGGCTAAGAGTTTTCTGGTAACTTTGCAGTGCAGTGTTCTATAAAAAGACTTTCCACTGCTTATGTTTGTTTCACTCTCTTTTTCTTATGTGAAAGTTTGTATTTGCATCAGAAGCTTGAGACATGGGCAAGAATCTTATTGCTAGCACTTAACAGCATCAGTGCTACAGAGACTGATCTTCTGAGGCTGCACAGAGAAATTACACTCATTTGTTCTCTTTGTTACCCATGTTACCAATCATTCCAATTCAGCACCTTTTTCAGAGACACTTTCAAATATTTATCTGACTTGTCCATCTGTAATCTCTGACATTTTTCAGACAGGAAAATGCTCTAGAATTTCTCTTTTGGATTCTAAGGACATCCAAGAGTCTCAATCCCAGCGCTGTAGAAATAAATTTTTAAAAATACTGACTTAGGGGTTTTTTCCCCTTCTGAGAGCCCAAAGAGAACTTGTCTCTGTCCAGGATCTTTGCTATATACCATTCTGATTCTCTCATCAGAAAGGCTGATAAATACATTTCCTCGGACTCCTCTAACTGAAGTGATTTTCAAGATAAGAAGGCATTGTAGATTTTGTTGGCCCTCCTGTAAATCAAGTAATTTTGATATCAAGATGTCCTGTCTTCTGTCTTACAACAGGAAGGTTTTCTTCCTTACCCATTTCCCCTTTCTGAAACTGGATGATTTCTGAAGAGGCTGAAACTTTACTTCTCCACCAGTCCTACAGTGTAAGAAACCTCTTGTTTAGTGATGTTTAAATTTGGTAATTAACATCCATAATTAAGAAATCATTTGGCCATATTGTGGTTTCTTCTCCTTTTCTGTTAAGTGTGTCTAGAAGTTGAAGACAAGGCTTGTGATTGCTGTTATTTCCGCTAGCAGAGTGGCTGTGATTTAGACCCTTACTGGCAGATCATCCTTACATCATTTAAAGATACAATCCATCTTAAAACTCAAGACTGTATTTTCATAACTCATTTCTGTGTTACGTAAACCAAGAGGTTAGCTTGCTTTGTCTTTTAGTTTGCTTGAAATTGGATACTACGTCAGTAGAAACAACCCCTGGGATATGTGCATATTGAACTTGTTTTTGTCTTTCCACATTGTCAGGACAAGATTATTGAGGAAACAAACTGTTTGCATCTATTTTTGGAGTAATCTGAGAAGTTACATATTTCAAGATAAAAAATTTCCCATGGGATAGCTGACTCTAAGGATATGTCATGCAGTAACTACAAACAAAATTTAGAAATGTCCTGCAGTGATCAACTTAAGCTCTATCAGAGACATATGACAATTGATATTTTAGTGCTGCCACAACCTCATATAATTTCAGCCTCACAGTCTCTCATAGCTTCAAAATCTTTCACTCTAACTCCTTCTTCTATGTATCATGCTTCCTGAAGTCACCACAGTGAAAGTATGCATATAGGTACATACACAGCAAGTTGAACATGAGCCAGCAATGTGCCCTTGTGGCAGAGGCAGCAAATGGTATCCTGGGCTGCATTAGACAACGTATCAGCAAGTTGAGGGAGATGACCCTTCCTCTCTACTCAGCAATGGTGAGGCCACACCTGGAGTACTGGGTCCAGTTCTGGTCTCCCCAGTACAAGAGAGGCCTGGACATACTGGAGAGAGTCCAGCAAAGGGCCACTAAGAAGATTAAGGGACTGAAGCATATGAGGAAAGGCTAATAGAGCTGGGACTGTTCCACCTGGAGAAGGGAAGGCTCAGGGGGATCTCATCAAAGTGTACAAATAGCTGAAGGGAGGGTGCAAAGAGGGGGAGCCAGGCTCTTTTCAGTGGTGCCCAGTGACAGGACCAGAGGCAATGGGCACAAACTGAAACACAGGAGGTTCCCTCTGAACATCAGGAAACACTTTTTTACTGTGAGGGTGACTAAGCACTGGCATAGGTTGCCCACAGAGGTGGTGGAGTGTCCCTCCTTGGAGATACTGAAAAGGCTTCTGGACATGGTCATGGGGAAACTGGCCCTAGGTGACTATGTTTGAGCAAAGGGGGTTGGACCAGGTGACCTCCAGAGGTCCCTTTCAACCTCCACCATTCCGTGCTAAAGGGTTTTGTGTGTATATGTTTTTAAACCTGTTGACATGTCTTTGGTATGTGTTGTCTGTGTGTGTGTTCTAAATTTCCCTTCAGAGACCTTAACTTCAATATCTACATTTGGAGTAACTGAAGGAAAACTTGCCTTCCTCTTTATATAAAACTGTGGGAGCTACATATATAAAAGATTGCTATTGAAATATGATTCTACTTAGGCTTCCAAGAATTTGAACTTCCACTAGCTTTATTTGAAGGCTCCTAGTTCTTGTATTGGAAGAGACAGTAAGGTCCCTATCCACTTTCTCTTTACCTTTTATCATTTTGAGGGGAACACTATGCCCAGGCCCCTTAGGTCTCCTTTTCACTAAGCTGGATAGTCCTAGCCTTTTTTGTAGATCTTCATATGGAACGCATTCTGTATTTCTAATTAATCTTGCTGCTTTTCTCTAAAACTTCTCCAGTTTTAGCGCCTCCTTTTGAGAGTAGGGCATGAGCACTGCACACAATATAGAAGGTGCAGGCAAACCTCAAATGGCCCAAGTGTGGTTTTTTCCTCTTTATTTTCTAATAATTTTTAACATGGAATTGTTTTTGTTTGTTTGACTGCTGTTAGGCATCAAGTTGTTGTCTTTGTGGAGCTATCTGTTGTAGCTATGAGATTTCTTTTGAATAGTACTAGTAAGCTCAGTATGTATGAAATAAAGACTGTTCTTTTTTGGATTAAGTTACATAATTTATATCCTACAGATGTCATGTTTCATGTCCACATTTTGTCAAACGTTTATTTAAAAAAAAAAAGTTAGTTTCACATTTGTCATCCTCCTTCCTTTGGGTACAATAGAAATTTAAGTGAAATGGTAAACGCTACCACTAGTATAGTAATTCTTTGATTTAACACTCAACACATTAAGTAATTACCAAATAATTTTTATTTTGTTTGTTTTACAGGAGAATATTAAAAAGTGAGCCCCCTTATCCACAAGAAATGAGTGCACTGTCTAAGGATATAATTCAGCGTCTTCTGATGAAAGACCCCAAGAAGAGGCTAGGTTGTGGTCCCACTGATGCCGATGAAATCAAACAGCATCCCTTTTTCCAGGTAAAACAAATAACAAAACTCCCTAGATGCCACTTACTCTACGTTAGTGCTTTTGAAATCCAAGTCTAAAGAAATTTTGTTGATTTGTTAACAACACACTTAGAGGTGTGTTAATAGCATGAATAATTGCATTGAAGTTAGTAAGAATATCTGTGCTTATGTATATGGATTTCGTGCATACTACAAGAATGGCATGGTAGATTTTGAATATATTCTATTTCTAACAGTTACTTGAAGCAGCCATAAGACACACTACTTAAACCAGAAGGTTTAATGGAAGACACTTAAATTATATATTGTGTGTTGTTTTTTTTTTTTAAGAAAGTTTACCACTAACATTATTAGTAAAATTTGAATATTGATAAAATTCACCATTAGTGATAAAGGCCTCTTCTGTATTTTCCTTTGCCTAATTAAATCTTTAGTCCTGTTTAGTAGATTTTAATTCTGTTCAGATTTCAGTGTATTAACATTTGGTTTCAGACAATGATGAAGATTGGATTTGTGTACAACATCCATACTGTTCTATCCATTGCGATTAAAATTGTTTGTGTGCTTTCTTTGAAAAAACTAAGTATGTATTTCTGGTGCTTTGAAGTTAAATATGTTTTTAATTACTATAACTTTTGGAGTATTTAAAGTTGGTAGTATAAATTAAGCCTTTAAAATAAATGTTTTTCATGTAACTATTATAACATTCAGCATGGGCAATATCTTGGCTTCTTAACTGCTGAATTTGTTCTCATCCCTTCTGTATTTCCTTTGTCTTATAAGAAAGTCTGACAAAGTAGAGTTAAACTTCCTTTATTCATTGTTTGTTTTGGAAGATACATTTTTTCCTCGTACAACGCTTTCTAATCTTGACTTCATTTCTGTTCCACCCCTTTATAGTAGTAGGGCCATTTTCTCATAACTACTATAGAGGTATTATGCTCTCAGGGCTCTGGAAGCTGAAATTGGTAATTAAGCATAGAAATCAGCAGTGGAAAGCTGAAGATACTGCATGCATGCACTATGGCTTACCAAAATATAAATGTTGTTTCCTCTGAAACAGAAGAAAAAATTTAAGGGCTGTCATGCTAATTGTTTTGCTTATCTCCACTGTTAAATTTCTTTGTGTTGATCCCCCCCCCCCCAAAAAAACCCCCGGATTCTGTCAACTTAAAAATATGTATGATACTTCTTGCCTTTACCTAAGCAAATTAGTAGGGCATAATTTGAATGCTTTTCATCTGCCTGTGGAAAATAGCAAATGGTGTTAGGACTGTTTGTTTCTGGACAAGTCTCTCTTTGCAATATTTGTTTCTGTTAAATTTTCATTTGATTCAAAGTTATTTTCCTGGTTTTGCTTTAGAATATGAATTGGGATGATTTAGCTGCCAAAAAAGTATCAGCTCCATTTAAACCGGTAATCAGAGATGAGTTGGATGTCAGTAATTTTGCGGAAGAGTTTACAGAAATGGATCCAACGTATTCTCCTGCAGCAACCCCTCAGACTTCAGAAAGGATATTTCAGGTATTCTAAGAATTCACTTTAATTAAAAAAAATAAATCATTTATTGAACAATTCCACGTGTATAGCTAGCTTTTTTTTTCCTGCCTTCTAAGTTACTGGGAATTAACTCTGTAATTTCTAATCCCAGTTCCCAGGGCTGTTTGTTCAGCAATTGCAAAATGAGAAAGGTGGAAACAGTCCTACTGGAAACATAAAATTCCATGTCTCTCCATTCCCAGCTGAATGTCCTACCTGCTGGACTGAAGTCAGTCTGTCCTTTACTGATTCTTCATACCTTATGAGTCTTGTCATCTTGACTCCATCAGCCTGGGCTATCGGCTTTGACAACAGCAATGTAGTTTGTCCATGTCCACATTATGCTCTAGCTGAGGTATTCCTTTGGGAAGTGGGAGCCAACTGCAGAGTTGAAAGTTGGTCTTCCATGTCCTGTAGGAGTGCTCTCATTACTAACTGTATACAGATCAGTAACAAAGATTTCCTTACCATTTCCTCCATGTTATTAAAGAATGATCCCTTCTTTGACTGCACAGTCTGGATGTCAAATGGGCAGAAACAGCTCATGTGCAGCCAACTTGGTACCAAAGCTGCAGAGGTGAACAGCAGTTTAGATTGCTTTCTCTCCTCCTCCTTCTCATGCTTTGTTTTTTATTGTCTGTTTTTGAGCAGCTTAATGCTTGGTGTACAGGAATATAGCATCATATATTGGAAGTTGTTAGATTTGTAGTGACTGTAGTAAGCAATTTATGCATGTCATAATATGATCTGATTCATCCTGCAGTGGTAGTCACAGCTGTTCTTGTTACAATACCCAGCCATTAATATGAAGCTTATTTTGTTTTGCCACTTAAAATGGTTTGATGCTTACATCACAACATAAAAACTATTCCATGCCTTAACATAAAGGTGTTCTGGGAAGCTAGCTAGTTTGAGGTATGAGCCTTTATCACTATTGCAAAGCAATTGAAGCTAAGTCAGATTCCTAGCATTATTTACAAGAATTTTTGTATTATTATTGTTTTATCTGTAACTGCGGAGAATCATGTAACTAATTCCAGGAAGATACCTGTTCACGTTGAACAGAGTAATATCTACACGTCAATGAGCCAGTTATGGTTTCTGTATTATGTTATGAAAATTGTGATTTCTTTGAAAAATTATTCTGAAACTTCTAATGTTTTTGTATGCAGTAGGATACTTTGTGTGCAACAATTTCAAGCCATGCCCTTTTCTGATGTCTTAATTTCATAGGGATATTCTTTCGTTGCACCTTCTATTTTGTTTAAACGCAATGCAGCTACAGTAGATCCTCTTCAGTTTTATATCGGGGATGAGCGGCCTGGAACTACAACTATTGCCAGAAGTGCTATGATGAAGGTAATAATAATATCAAGAGCTGAATTAATTTGGTTAACTTGGAACTGCATATAACTTTCAAAGCAGCAATCACAAGCTAGGCTACAGATTACAAATAGTCATTATTCATTTATCTGTTGTCTGTAATGGCTCCTCAGATGATCCAAGCATGTAATTTGCATGTGGTACTATTAAGAAATGGTTGAAGTTTAATCTGAAAAATGAGATGATTGTCTAGTTTTCCAGAAGACTGAAGTATAGTAATAATAGTAATTTGACTCCTGATAGTTCTTACTCAGCCAACCACTGCAGATATTTTTGAAGCTACTTTAATTATATCAGAATTCCTTCTACGATGTATTTGCCCAAAAGTATGTATAGTTGTGTGAAGCCTTATAAGACCATATGCTATTGTGATGTCTTCAAACGACCACATAGTTTTGTGGATAAACGTATGTACAGCCATCTTTGATACTGTTTGTCTTAATATTTTGTTTCTTAAGCTATTGTAGTAGTAATAATTTTCTTAGTGATAATGTTTGTTTAATGTAACATAAGATTTACTCTTTGATTATTAGAATAAAGTTTATGCATTTTATTAAATAGAAGTTAAGATTATATTTTATCAAAAAGAGAGCACTTTTACAATTTAAAATATGTAGATGAAAAATTCTCATGAAACTTTACTCTTTGTCTTTGACTGTGTATACTAAAAGTATTCTGCAGAACTAAATACAGACAGTTTCCTAACAGGACTCTCCATTTTATCATCATTATGAACTGGATCTGAAAGAGAAACCATTGGGAGAAGGAAGTTTTTCCATTTGTCGAAAGTGCTTACACAAGAAAACTAGCCAAGAGTATGCAGTAAAAATAATTAGCAAAAGGTATAAATATTCTATAAGACAATAACAATATTTTCTTTGCTTACTGTCACCCATGGATTAGAATAATGGTTGCTACATTTTTGGAAGTGGAAAAATAAATAATTTCCTATTTGAAGAATCTACAGAAACTTACAGTAACCTTATGATCTTTAAAAGATTCCGAGTCTTTTAAAACAAAGTGTTATTCTTGCGGGGGAGGACACAAGAAGAAACCTAAAGAGTACTTTTCTGGTTCCTAGTTGTATTCTACCCTTATTTCCCCTAATTTTACTCCTAACCAGGGTAAGGTATAAGGCTTTCCTATCTTTAGACCTAAGTGAACTGAATGGTGGCTTATGCTAGCTCCCTTCCCTAAGCAGCCCAATTCATTGCCTATGACATTGCTCTTAGGAAGGGTCTGTAGTGTGGGTTGCCTCAGATGTAATTAATTGTGTGTGTAAAATGGAATTAGACTATAGAGTTGTAAGTTGCATCTTGTTTCCTGGGTGTTCTGAAGAGAACACCACAATGGAGGCAGCTGACTTGCTTCGTACATGGGGACCATCTGGTCCTCTTCCAGAATAGATACCTCTGGCAGTTTCCGTCCAGAGAGAAATAAAGATAAAGGATTCTTCAGGAGGTGGTTGGATTTTTAGCTTCACTTTGCAGTGTTCATTAGTAAATATGTCCCTAGTGTGTTGTAGAATGCTGGCAATAAAGTGTAAATGTTCTGCTATTGCAATGATAGTTCACAGTGATCTCTTCTCCAAGACATTTGACTGTACCTCTGTTTTTCCAGTCTGTAGAAGTAACTGTCCACCAGACTTAAGTGTTTTATCACATGCTTTTTGGATAGGATAAGTTCAAGAATAAAGACACCTAAATGTAGGTGTCTGAGTCAGTTTTCCAAGTCTGCTATGATTAATGGAGGCCTACTCAAAACTACTAGTGGAGCCTACAGAGAGATTTGAATGACCAGGCACTAGCAGTGGGATTCAGTAACTTAAACATAGGCATCTACGTAGTGCCATTTTAACATCTGTTGGTGTCCTCTCTGTCCTCCAGTCCCCATCAGTCTTGTGACTACTACTTTTATGTAGATGTCTTCATGGCTGATGTCTTCCAGGGTCTCCTGTGCTTAGGCCACTGAATCCTATTCTAGGTATGTATTTTACAGGGAACTAGGTCACGCTGTAAGATTAATGAGAATTTCACGCATTATAATGAGACCACAGACAAGTACTATGCAGCAGACACCTACATTCGGTATTTTGATCTGGAAATCTCTGCCTTGTGTCTACATTCAGAATTTTTTTCTGTTGTGTACACAGAGCTGCAAATCAGTACTCCGATTTCATCTTAAGCTAATGGATTTTTTGTTTCTGGATAACGGTGAGCAAGCTAGTATTGACTTTTCCCATAGAACTAAACTTCTAGGAACTATGTCCCTAAATGGTATTGCTCACAGGGTTTTTTTGCTCTTTCTCCTTCATCTTGGTGGACCAGGCTAAATGAAGATAAGAAGTGGTCTGTATACAGAGATTTTTTTAGGATTGCAGGCTGTGAGCAGACTCAGAGCATGTTTGTGTAGTATTTAGAGATAGCAGTAAACCCACACTCTGGCTGGACACAAACCAGCCTTGAGTAAGAAACTGTTAAACTACAAGTAATATTGCTCTGAGGACCACACTAGTAACTCTTGCTAAAAGTAGAAATATAATATGTTTGTAGTAACTTCTTTGCCTCAAAGTCAGACAGTCTTTCACTCCTACCTGTCAAAGGTGCCAAAAAAGTGAATCCTACACCTAGGCAAACCTTTTCATGATACTTCAAGTGAAAGCTCAGATCAAGAGTTCCTCTGTGGTGTTGCTTTGTTAGTAGAACTGGAACTGCCTCCATCCAACACTTTGAGGTTTATCTGTGTCTGAAGGCCAATGAAACAGCAGAGTCCTGTAAACTTGCTTGAGTTACTGTTATAGAGCTTCCCATTTGTTTTTCATGATATTATCTGTTTAAAATTTGAGATGGTAACTATTTATAGAGGGGAAATACTCAGAAAAGTCCATGCACAAATTTCAAAGGTTTATGTTCATGATACTGAACCTTTTTAATCTGTTTCCTAGGTCCACCTTCTCCTGATAGTAGTTTAGGGGGGAAAGACTATCCGAGTCAGGTTTTTTAATTTCTTAAGGACCTGAAATCACTTTCAGTTTAAACATCAGCAGAGGTGCAGGTGGAACAGCTTAGTTGTTGATTATATGAAGCCTGCAGAAATCAGAATTCTCTTGCACAAAATTCTCATCATTGTTCTGGTCCTAATTGGGGTGGGGGAAAGCAACCAAAGATTAAGAACACATGGTGAGAGGGATTCTATCTGTGTTATTCATAAGGCCATTCTGTAAGTCAGTACAGGATTAGCCTTTCTTGGAGAGAGTTTTGGCAAAAATTTTCAGGTGTTATTTGCCCCAAATAAATCAACATATGTATTTAGTGGAAAACAAAATGTTCTGCTCTGTCCCCATTCACATAGTTTTTATAATGTTCACCGTGTTCACTTTTTTTGGCTATTTCAGTACTTGAAAGAGAATTTGTGCGATGATTTTTGCTCTAGAGCTAGTCTTATCTCTTCCATTTCACATTTTTACAGTGGCCTGTTAAGGGGTTCATTTGTATAACACAGTTCATATATAGATGATGTTACTCTTTTTTCTAGTAGGAACTCATAGTTTCCATACAGCTTTGGAAGTACTTATCTCCTCTAAGAATGGAAAAGGATTGGACCAATAATTTGAGTCTTCAAGATAAAGCTGAACTAACAAATACTTGTAGGAACAGAGGTGAAGTCAAATTGCCCTGGACTAAGGGAAAGGTTTGTTTTAGGTAGAAACTATTCTATAATACCATTTCAACTTTTGCTGTAGCAAGTTGCAGTTGCATCAAAAACATTGTTTGATTTGGGTGTGGTTTTTTTAGTGTCCAAACTTGCAGGGTTATGTGGAGAGTTTTGCTCAGCTTTGAATATGCTTTTAACTGTGTTCAAGTGGTTGTAATATTAAAAAATCTGGATTTCAAGCAATTAAAAAAAATAGGTGTAACACTTTGAATGTGCAATTTGCTCAGTAAAATTGGTACAAAATGACTGCTCGATTTTTCCAGAATGGAAGCCAACACCCAGAGAGAAATAACAGCTCTGAAACTCTGCGAAGGACACCCAAATGTAGTGAAGTTACATGAAGTTTATCATGACCAGGTATTTTGAAGAAACTATAATCAGCACTTGCCAAACACATTGCTATGTGTCTTCCCAAGAACTTGTAGGAGTTAAGTGTACTGTTACTGTGGAGGCAACTTTTTTCCTAGAGCTTTTGTCTAGTCAGTATAGAAGATGAAGCAGAAGTTCTGCATTCCAGGGAACTTGCAGTTACTCTTGCAAATCAAAACAGTATTTGGAAGAATTAGAGTCCTGGATTCCGGTTCTGGTTCTGTCCTTGGTCTGCTTCGTTAATCATCATACAATATATTCATGGCCCAGTTTCCACATCTATGATACTGAGTTACCTAATTACCTTCCCTTGGGGTTGTCGTGAATCTTAAAATAATATTTGTGAAATAATTTGGAAATCTTACATATGAAGATTACATATCTAGCATTTTTTCTTACATATTAGTAACTTAATGAAGATAACCAAGGAGCTTGCTAAATTACGAAATATGAAAGTAGAGCCTGTGTTTGAAAATATATTGAGATCAGTCCAGGGTTTATTTAGAGACCCTAGTTGTCTTTTTCCTTAGTGTAATGCAAGCTCCACAGCATGTAATAAGCCATAATTTGATCTAACTTGGAGGTTGGCTCTGGTTTGAGCTAGGGGTTTGGACCACATGTCCTGCAGAGGTCCCTTCCAACCTAAACTGCTCTGTGATTCTAGTCTTACGAATTTGTAATGGAACATGGGCTCTCTTGCCTCCCCATGTATCCCAGTCTATCCCTATAATGCTCTTTATACAAGGACCAGCAGAGTGCTCATGTGGAGCACTTCTGAATGAGCTGAGAGGATGAAAAATCTGTACTGTAATCTTTAATAATAAGGAAGCCTTTTTTTGCATTTATGTACACTATGAGTACATGTGTGTAGAACAGGATGCTTTTTCACTTTCCTTTGAGTAAAATGGCTATTCTCAGGTATATTTAAAAAAAATATTCTTCAGATTGCTCTGCAACTGAATAGGCTACTCTCAACCAGCCAAACAATTGTATTTTTAGTTGCACCTGGTAGCTCCCAGGTGTTATCTTCCAGATGACTCATGCACAATATTCTGAAGAGCAGAACTGATCAAAATTTTCTAGTTTTGACATTTCTGCGGTTTGTCTTAAAAAAAAAAAAAAAGTTCAAATTTTTAACTTGCTCTGATACCAGTCTGATCAAGTTCTACATTAGTCATCCAACCATAGGGTATTAGGTTGCAGTCTCTTTTGTTGAGCCACAAGAAGTTTTCTATCAGAGAAGAGTCTCTTTATCCTTTCCAACTTTCCTGTCAGCTCTTCCCAAGACACAAAGAAAATTTGCGGGGGAGGGTATCTTACAAGCACTACTAGCAATGTGATTAGTAGACACCTTGTTCTAAGGAGTCTTGCCGCTTTCTGTCTGCATAGCTCTGCTTCTCTTCCTTGGTATCTAAATACTGTGCACCTTCTGTTCCTGAATTTCTTTGAATTTCATTTTTTGACCTCTTCCCAGAACTTTTTTTCTTTGCTTGCAAATATTAACTTTCGTTACTGTCATTCAGGGGAAGGAAGTTCTAGAAGCCATCACATGCCTACATCCATTGCCTTTTAAGAATGCTAACCTCACTTCCCTGTCCTGAGAAGTCTGCTGTTTGTTTAATGGCAAGACATTTGAATTGCAGTTGATTGTGGGCTAATGTTGCCTTATAATCAAGGAATTCACTGCTTATTGATTGTCTTGAACAACCATCTAAACAACCATTACTTTTTTAATTAAAAAAATACTCTTTAATGTTTGGGGAGACATCTATTGTGATTCTAACGATAGAGTAGCTTTGGCTACTGCTCTGTAGGGGATGAAATTGGAAGAAATTCTAGATAATCTTTGATTTCACAGTAAAGTTTCAGGGTGCTTTTAAAGGATTTGGTAACATTAAATGGCTAAGTCCTTATGCATATTAATAGAAATGTATCCCTACGTCAGAACAGGCTTAAGCAGCAAAAGTCTAGCTTTTTCCAGCTTTATTTACTAGCCTAAAGAAAGGCATTTCATTTCCCTACAAATTCACCCATTTACATGGTGGCACTGCATTTTTGTAAATAAATATGGGTGGACATGGGGAAGACATCAATATTCTTCAATCTCAGTGAGACTGATGGGGAAAAGATCATCTGAGATGCAATTTCATGCTTCTTATTGGACTTCTGAATTGCGATGAGCAGCAGGTTTTTTCTTCAAACTTTGAGAACCTGTCGGAATAGTACCTAGCTCCTGAATGATTGTTGGTTTGTAATGTTGAATTTCTAACATGGCATATTTTTCTTTATTGTTTCAGCTTCACACGTTTCTAGTAATGGAATTGCTGAAGGGAGGAGAACTGCTTGAACGTATTCAGAAAAAGAAACATTTCAGTGAGACTGAAGCCAGTCATATTATGCGCAGACTTGTTTCAGCGGTGAGCCATATGCACGATGTAGGAGTAGTCCACAGAGATCTGAAACCTGAGGTATTATGACTTGCTTATATATGGTTAGACATTAAGCTATTAAATATCTGGAATGTGATGTATTTCTGTTCCTCCAGCTTTTATTACAGGTTTTTCTACTTCTGTTTTTTTAATAAAATGTTATCACTTCTACTTAGCAAATTCTGTAGATATTTTTCTGTTCATAGGTAAAAGTAACTGTTAGGAAAGATTTTTAATTTTTTAAGCAATTTACACTCTTTCAAAACCACTCTTTGCTTATTTGGGGACAGTTTTTACTAGTGGTAAGTATATATTTATTGTATGGAAACAGTTCACAAGCAGAGCTAGGTTGCTTGGGTACTTTGCCTGTACATTTCCACCTTTTGTTTGATCTTAATTCCCTCGGTAGGGCTTCTTTTGGAGGTAGCTGTGACACCCTTGTACTGTCTTCTGTCCCAGTTAAACAGAAAATGAACCACAAGCTAACACAGCCAACTAATAAAGATGTGTGATTTGAGTTCAGTGAGTCTAGTAGTTTCCTATGAGAAACAATTATGTAATATATATTTTTCAGTAATTATTTGTTGTCCTGGTTTCAGCTGGGATAGAGTTAACTGTCTTCCTAGTAGCTGGTACAGTGCTATGTTTTGAGTTCAGTATGTGAAGAATGTTGATAACACTGATGTTTTCAGTTGTTGCTCAGTAGTGTTTAGACTATAGTCAAGGATTTTTCAGCTTCTCATGCCCAGCCAGGGCACCTGACCCAAACTGGCCACCAGTGTATTCCATACCATGGGACGTCCCATCTAGTTTAGGAACTGGGAAGTGGGGGGCAGGGTTTCGCTGCTCGGGGACTGGCTGGGTGTCGGTCGGCGGGTGATGGGCAATTGCCCTGCACATCATTTGTACATTTCAATCCTTTTATTACTACTGGTGTCATTTCATTAGTGTTATTATCATTATTAGTTTCTTCTTTTCTGTTCTATTAAACCGTTCTTATCTCAACCCCGGAGTTTTACTTCTTTTCCTGATTTTCTCCCCCATCCCACTGGATGGGGGGGGAGTGAGTGAGCGGCTGCGTGGTGCTTAGTTGCTGGCTGGGGTTAAACCACGACACTTGTTCTGGTATTTTTACTGTGCAGCAACATCTTGCCTTCCAGACAATTCAGTTTACTATGGTAAGGTTGACCACTAGCTTTGTTCTACTTCCTGGAGCCAATGTTTGCTGCTTTTTCTTTGCCAATAATGCGCTTGGATATGCGTTAGTTTTCTTTAGCCCAAGAATCATGTAGACTGATGTTAGTTCATCCAATAAGGATGTTATATTGTATTGGTGATTACAGTCATCATAATTCAGGAAATAGCTACTCCTTTTGTATCTGGAGTTCAAAACAATCCACCATTCCTACCAATGTTTCATCCTGTTGTAACATACCTTCTGGTATATTACAAACTTCTTTTATAGTAATTCCAGTTCAACATGTAAAGAAGTCTGCTAGGTGTTGGTATTAAACTGTTTTTGAAAATCAGTCCAAAATACAGGCATTTGAAAATATCTCTCTACTGGAGTCTCTGTACTAAATAAACAATTAAATAAAGAGGGGCTATTGTGAAATTCTAATGTGTCAGTTGAAAATGTGACTGTTGGAAAAAGTTTATCTGCTGACATCATCAAGGAAAAGAAACAGCTTTTGAAACAAGTCATTATTAAAAGGGCAAAACCCAGAAATCCTTTCTCTTCCCATTCTCGTCATTTAGTCTTATTAACATCTTGAATATAAAGGCCAGATTCTGTAAAGCAGAGCTTCAGCTGCATGGTAAATTAGGCAGTCATCAATTCTACATCATGTTCAAGAACAGAAGTCTGGGAAGTCAAAGTAATGAAGGGTTAGGAAATAGCTTGCAAAAAGCATTGACTCCACAGAGCTGGACTTAACCAGCCTGTCTCCTTCCTGCTTGTTGTTTTGAAAGTTACTATTTTAGGTTCAGAAATGAACTTAGTATGGGATATGCAGGCTTCCCAATATAGATGTGGTTAGTGCACCTTTCTGTAAAAAGATACACAGGAAATTCTGTTGCTTCTCTAACAGTTCCAGTCAGATTTGTTTGATGTTCAACTCTGACATCTAATGTGATACTGATAAGTCTATTTTAAAAAATAAGGCTGGTTACATGTCATGAAGGATGAGGCTTTTTTTAATTGCATGGACTGGTAGACTCTTCTGTTTAAGCAATAGTAATAAGATCACATATATTGCTCTGCAAAATAGAGGAAAAGTACTGGATAGAAAATAGGAAATTTACAGAAATAAAGAGTTTGTGTAGCATATGTGACCATTTGGAGCCTCTCAGTAGAGGATTTGAGGACTATTTCTGTGAAGTAATCATTAATCTGTAAACTAGGTTCCAAAGATATTAGAAAAAACATACCAAGGCAGAGATAATGTTTATATATCCTTAAAATATATGTGGAATATTGCTTTAAGTGTGGGTTTTTGTGAAACATGCTTTATTTACGTAATCAACAAAGTCATTTGAACCCAACTTGGGACATTTGGACTGTACCTTTCTGTACATAACCAATTTCATGTTTGGCTTAAGAAAGGAGGTCTTTTTAAACCAATGTTACTGCAGTTCTTTATTTACTTGTTGGCTATATACCACCACCATAGAAAAAAGATGATTGTACTGATCACCTATCATTGGATTAATATTTTTGCTCAAATTAGGCTTCACTCAGATCCATTTTGCACAACATTTTAATAGGCAAAACTGACTTTTCTGATTGTGCATTAAGCTATTAACAGCAGTATGGAATGCAAAAATACTGTTTTGTAGCAGCTATTCTCTTTTATACATAATGAATGCTCTCAGGTTCTCCTTATTGATATGCTTGCAGTCTAGCAATCATTCCCCCTCCCCCCCTTAATGAGTTTGAAATTAATTACTATGAGTCATTCACCTTTTGTATTGCAAAATTACATAGGGCTGTGGTGGGTTGACCCTGGTTGGATGCCCTGCCCCAGCCTGCCATTGAGGGGGGTGCAAAAATGTTGGAGAGACAGCCTTGATGCTGTGCCAGCACTGCTCAGCAGTAGCCAAAACACTGGTGTGCTATCAACACCTTTCTAGCTACTGATGCAGAGCACAGTGCTATGAGGGCTGCTATGGGGAGTATTAACTCCATCTCAGCCAGATCCAATACAGGGCCATAGTATTTCTAATACTGAGAATTTTTCTGGCATTGCATAGGTTAAACAGCAAGGCAACAGCAAAATTTTGCTCTCCTCTCTTCTCTCAAAAGTTCAAGGGGGGAGTAGAAATAATTTATAATTCATCTTGGCCTCAGCCAGTTCTCCTAAGGCTTAGCTTCACCCTTGTATCTTTCTTAACAAATATAAATACTCAGGGAAAAGAAGAACAGATTGTCTTAAATCTTCTTCCAAACTCATAACAACTTCTCTGTCTTCAAGTTTGTGATGCCACATTCCAGTCTGTAAAGCTGGAATTCTCAGGGACTACTGTACCAAAGTTTCTTTACCTTGGTGTAACAAGTAGGACATTGGTTCGAGGTTGGACTGCTCTGTGACCTTCAGTGCTTGAATGCTGTTGGTCCTAGGTCTCTTCCAGAATGCATATCTATATTGACTTTCAGATCCATGCCAGACAGCAGTCGGTACAACTACTGAGCTATTGGTGCGCTTTCTAGTCCACCATCCTTTGCTTTCAAATTATGTTTTTGCATTATTGTGCTCCTGGCAATGTGGATTCAGTGTGTTACCACTCAAGGACCAAAGACTAGTCAGTCACAAGACAAGACATGCAAGAAGAGTTCAATGTACAAAAAAGCTGTAATTCGCAACATGCCAGAGGAAGCAGAAGCTTAAGAAAACTTATTTTTGTTTGAGGAAGAAGGCAGTTCTCCATTTATGTTGATGTCTTTGCTTTTTCTCTTGTCAGTGTTCCCAGAATTATTTTCCCCACTGTTCTCTGCTAAATACCTGTTTTTGTTGTTAATCTCAGACAGAACTATCCTGGCTTGCAGGGGGACGGATAAACACATCACATTTTCTTACATCCCAGATTACCATTATTTCTGTTTTTCCATTTTTTTCCCAGTGTCTCCCAGTTCCCCTTCTCTCTAGGGAAGTTTTCTGTAGTAATAAATGTAGGAAAAAAAAAAACCTATTAAGTATTCTAACCAATTTTCTACCCAGTGCTGGTATTGATTTTGTCTTTGCTTTTCAGAATTTATTGTTTACGGATGAAACTGATAATTCAGAAATAAAAATAATTGATTTTGGCTTTGCTCGTTTAAAACCACCTGATAATCAGCCTCTTAAGACTCCGTGTTTTACTCTTCATTATGCTGCCCCAGAGCTCTTGAATCACAATGGTTATGACGAATCATGTGATCTGTGGAGTTTGGGGGTCATTTTGGTGAGTGATTGAGGTTTTTAATTGTAGTTTTATTGTATGTATTTACTTTTTGTTAAAAAGCAAAGGACTTGACACAATGTCAGACTTGAATTGGGTAGATGCTGAATTCAAGTAAGGTGAAAATACTGCTGCACAAATAATAGGTTCCAAAGACAGATGTTTTCCAGGGACGGAGATTTTTTTTTCCTAAGCAGTAAATTAAATTCAACATTTCTGGGAATGGAAAAAATACTTGATACAGCCTGGTTATTAAAAAGAGATATTCTTGTTAAGAGATTTTACAGCCATTCTTATAATCTTCCTACAGTTTCAATTCAGAGAAGGAATCAGCTTGCATTCTGATTTACTGAAAATTAATTTCACTAGATATAAACTGGGTAGAAACGCCATTATGTTTTGTTTATAACTTTCCAAAACATATGAGTGTTTTTTTTTTTAACAATGACTCCAGAAAAAGTCTTGCGTATTTTAAATTTTCTATAGCCTTGAAGTTATGCTAGTCAAAGTTCTATTGTATAGTGCTGGTGATGCAAACAACAGCACTCCGTATTAGTAATAGGGTTGTCAATAAATGTATTGTGTTTGTTAATACTACTTTTGTTCTCATGACAGTATACAATGCTATCAGGACAGGTACCATTTCAGTCTCAAGACAAAAGTTTAACATGTACCAGTGCATTGGAAATTATGAAGAAAATAAAAAAGGGGGAATTTTCCTTTGAAGGAGAAGCTTGGAAAAATGTTTCTGAAGAGGCTAAAGAGTTAATTCAAGGTATGTATTCACAAATATTTCATGTACCTTATGTTTTTATGTCAAAAAGTAAAATTTAGAGAACTATACAACACCTGGATGCTGTGATCAGCATCAGAGTGCCTAACCTGACAGTAGTATCCACAGCTTGAGCTATGTATTGACCCCTAATACAAGTTAGGGGTAAAGGTGGACACATCAGAATGGCCTTACAAATTGCTTGTATGCCTAGCAGGGAGCTTTCTAATGTAGTGAGTTGCTGATAGAAGGTTAGCAGGGTTAGAAGTAACTGAAGAGCTTCAGAAAAAGTGAAGTCACTCTTTTAAAACATATTTAAAAGCAGAGTTTTTCTTTTATGTTATCTTTGCTTTTGTAAAAACACCAGGTTATGAGATAAATGTTTTCAAAGCTGAGCTTTTGCAGAAAATGAATTTATTACTATAATTTTTAACTTGGGCTGGTTTTGAATACATGTACCAAGACTGCTGTATTTCTGAGCTGCTTCTTTCACGTTTGCTATGCTTTGATTCCCCTTAAGCTTTTGAGCATCTAATTATGTTTTCAGCATGAGATAGACACCAGTCTTAATTCTGCTAAGATAGAGTTCTGAATTTCTATAGAAGCAGGCTTGTAAGGAATTTTTCTGCCAAAACTGTAGGCATCTCCAGATTCAGACTTCAGTGGATCATGCAGAAAATCTGAGGCTTACTCTCTTGAACTTCATCCTAGACAGGTTTTAAGTGAAGAAATCATTTGGTAGTTCTGAGTTCGTGTGAAAAGAGATGTGAGTTATCAAACAGTTAAATAGCAATTTCTTGCATTTAATGATTCTTCTGGAGAAGATGATAGTATAACATTGTATGAGCCTTATCTAGGATAAGTATTGGCATATCTAGGATAAATATTGGCATTACTTAGCAAAGCAATGCATGAGATTTTTCTTAAAAAATAATTGCATTTTCTATTAAAAGAAGATAAATAGCTCACAATTTAAGAGAATGTAATATATTTCTATTAGGACTTCTAACAGTGGATCCAAACAAAAGAATTAAAATGTCCAGCCTGAGATACAACGAATGGCTTCAGGATGGCAGCCAGCTGTCATCCAACCCTCTAATGACTCCTGATAACTTAGGCTCTTCAGGAGCTGCGGTGCATACATATGTCAAAGCCACTTTTCATGTAAGTTCTAGGAAATCTAACGTTGTGCTAAATTTTGTAATGTGTTAATCTAGAATTTTGTATGTTTTCTCTTAATTAAAAATATGTATTTGTCCTTATAATTCAGTGATTGCTTATAGCTGCAATTTTTTCCTCAATACCTAGCATCTGTGAGTGAGTACAGGAAAACATGAATGATGAGGCAAGAATAAATTTCTTGAAGACATTTATACTAATGGGGTTTTGGGGACTGAGAGACAGCTGGTCATGAAAAATAGCTATTATAAATACTCTGTTTCTTAGAGAAATCTACTAAAAGGTCTTCAAACTTCTATAAAAAAGAGAAGAAACTTTCTATTTAACTTAAGTAACTGTTTGACTTTTTGTCTTTATGGTTATAAAATTGAGCTAAAATTCCTGGAACTTACCTAGTTCATGTTTTTAATATCACAGATACATTTTTAACGGACTTGCTTGTCTACCATTGCATATTTACTAAAAACATTTGAACTGCAACTGTATTATACAAACATAGTGTTAGTTCTCATGATTCCTTCTACAGAGAATAAACTGAAATTGAGCAGATTTGTGCTGAAATACTTGTAGACGCTTATTACCAAGAAGAGAAAAAGAAAGAAATTGTTACTTGGAGAGGTCCTGATAATGCAACATAATTTGGGCTGAAAGAAAAACCGTGGTTTAACTAAGTGTAGTGTCTGAAAATGTAGTCTTAAATAGGTTTAATGCTTAATAAAAAATACTTCTAAATTAAAAAGAACAAGGAGGGGAAGAGGCCAATTAATAATGTTATGTATGGGCTCTTAAATACATGTAAAGGCTAGTAAAGTTATTGTTACAGCTACAGTAAGAATTAGTAGGGATCTGTCAAGAGATTACAGTTTATCTTATGGCTTGCTTACTGTAGAAGATTCATAATAAGCTACAAGCCATAACATGTCTTAAACCTCTTGAAAAGCTTAGAATTACCTTTTATTTTTAAACAGGCCTTTAACAAGTACAAAAGGGAAGGATTTTGTCTCCAGAATGTTGACAAGGCACCTCTTGCAAAGAGAAGGAAAATGAAAAAAACAAGTACAAGCACAGAGACACGTAGCAGCTCCAGTGAAAGTTCACATTCTTCTTCCTCTCATTCTCATGGTAAAACTACACCTACAAAGACACTGCAGCCAACAAACCCTACAGACAGCAATAACCCAGAAACCATCTTCCAGTTCTCTGACTGAAAAGCAGAGAATATCCTGTCTTGAAGATTTAAGTGGTTATAAACTTGGTAGTACCTATATTGTCTTTTCCCACCCGTCCTCCCTGTGGCTTAAAGACTACAGGAATGTCTGTCGCTTTAAAAATGTATTTCAATCATACCTTTTTAGCTTTGTATTTCAATACATTTCTTTTTAGCATTAAGTTTGGTATCACTGGATATGGTATAATACTATTATACAACCAACATTGCATTCTCTTAGGGCTAAATTACTAGTATGCAGTGAAGCTCGAGGTAAGGAGCTATGCTGCTCGTGGTACAGCTTGGAGGAAGACTGTTTCTCAGTGTCAGAATCTTCCTCCCAGTTTCTTCCCCACTGTTCAAAGAAAGGAAAGCTCCGTAACACACACAGAACTCTTGGATCTTCTGCTTTTACGCAGCTCTGTGAAGAATGTCAATAGAACTTGATTCTTCATGCATGCAAAGAATCATTGGTACAATGCACCAAAGCAGTATAGTACTTCAAGGCCTTTTAAAATTGTGATTACATTCTATCCCATTTATTTGAATTTTAAGAGCAAAATGAAGTGTTATGGAACTGTTAGGTGGTTTTAAAAGGTAACTCCTTATATCTTGTTCTAAACAACTGGGAGTATAAGTCTTAGGGGTTTTTTTATTTATTTAATTTTTAAAAAAACGTCTAGGGTAAAAGATGTCTGATAGGGCGAGGTGTCTAGTACTGTGATACAACAATTTTTATTTCTACTTTTTGAAGTTATTAACTTTTAAAATGTTTTACAGATTCTAAAATGTAATGCTATAAGAGAAAGTGAAATTTCATATTGAATGCTTTGGAAAATGGTCACATGTTAAAATATCTATTTCAAGAACTAATTATAATTTATATTTCTTTTTATATTTACACAATAACTTTAAAATACTAAGATTTTTTTAAAGATGCAAAACCTCCAGTTTCAACATTTGTTATTATAGGGTCCATACAAAATGTATACCAAGTATTTGAATTTTGCATTGTGCAAATATGGCAGTTTAACAGTGACTGTAAAATATTAGAATATATGTTTTCTTTTTTGCACTTTATAACATCAAACGGATATGTTTTGTAATAAAGTGCACTCAGATCTCTCTTCCTACAAGGTGCTGAGCACTGTTTTACTGGGTTGAATGACCTGAAACCCACCATATTTGGTGGTTGTGGTCATTGAGAAGGAGAATTCTGTACTTTGCAGGAGTGAATCCCTGTATATTACCCACTGTTTTCATTCCTTACTTTAAACTGCGAAGCTCTTTCTATCTTGCTTTTACATTGTATATAACAAATACTAGACCTGGGCACCTTGTGTAGTGTAGATGTTAACAACTTATGCACTGGGAATACTAAAGGGAAATTATATTGAACACTGTGCTTCACAACTTGTTCACTGTGGTGTTCTACAGTGAAGTATTTCCTACTGTGATAGTATAGTATGTACATAACTTTGGAATCATAAATGTGACTTACAGAAACATCAGCATAAACTTTTAGATCAGTGTATTTTATAAATTTGTGGAGAGCTCTTTTATTGCTCGTATTCTCAATGACTAGGGGTAACTTAAGTGCAAAAATGACTCCAGTTTTGCAAATGCTTACCATGTGTAAGTTTCCACTGAAGTCCGAGAGACTCCTTGTGTAAAGTTAATCATATGCCTAAATTTGTGTGAGGGAAGACCAATTGACCAGGGGATTTTGTTAACAGCTTGCTCTATCTTAAAGTAACCTTAATCCAAACCCTATGCAAAAAAGGTTATAGGAATTGTTTATATCAGTGGTTTTATTTATAGAATTATATCAGATATCAGTATTGACAAATACAATACACCCATGTTTACAGGGATTGTGTGTATCAAAACAAGGCTCTGAAGCCCAACATGTTTGTTCTGTGTTCCTTTAATATTAAATAATGGCATTCTAAGGTTTTGGAATTGCTCATGTGAAATAGTTTACTACTTTCTTGATGTGAATGTCAACAGTAATTGCAGCATTAATTTCAGGTTGATGTGAATATTGAGATTTGCACTGTTTATGTAGAAATAGTATATTTAAAGATCAGTATATGTGCTAATAACACAACCAATTTTAAGTGGCCGATGTTAAAATATTGAAAAATAATTGTCAATGTAATATATTCAGGTTTGCTTTCTGAATGCTCTCTTTGGAAGTAATCTCAATAGTGAACATGGCTCATTTGTAAAAGAATACTTTCCCTCTCCCCAATAAACTTGCTGTAAATACAATAAACAATCCACCATTAATACTTGTTACGCAGATAGTACAAGTGAACTGGGAGGTTGGAGAACAGGTTGCTTGTAAAGTTTGCGTTTTGAGGAGTTCTTGGAATTTGTTGTCTTCAGGGTGAGGACAACAAAAAGCAGTTTTCTGTTTGATTTCATTTAAGTGTAAGAAACTTGGATACCAGGTAGATTTGGATTATTGTGACTCAGCTGAAATAACTTCTTAAAGTTAGAAACACAGTACAGTTGTGTCCCTGTTGGGAAATTTAAACTGTTGCTTGACAGACTGATGAAACAAAAAGAATGCTTGCACAAGATACTAAATGCTAGAGATAATGGCTGTATTGTCAAAGTTTTTTTCACACAGGTTTTGAGAGACTGTTGTGAGACTAAAATTATTAGAATACATCACTTATATCAAGGACAACTTTTATAGATGAATATTTCTCTGTCCTCTGTGTGCTCTAACAGTAGTTATGAAATAAAAATTTAAAAACAGGGTAATTCTTTTTGGCAGGGGTAAGTACATTTAGGTGTCACCTTGCATTTGCTTTGAACCAGTTACCTGGGGTAGCTGAAATGTTTATCACCTCTCACTTTCTGCTGCCTCCAGGTAACAGAGCTCTTGAGGAGGTGTGTTTGACACTAAGCTGTCTGAATTTTTAGATTAGCATCTTTACATAAACAAGTGCTGATCTTCATTTACATTGATAAAACTAGGTTGCAACCTAGACTCTCAAGAGCAGGTTCACTTCTTGTTCAGATGTTCAGTTACTCTTGGCAGAATGATGTTGTCTCAGCTTAATCTGTTGCCTAGCCTGGCACTCTAGGCCATATAAAGACCATGGGCCAAATTTTTCATGCTCGTACCACTATTTCAAATCTGAAGTGTACAAGCCAATCTTCGTTAGTACTATAAATACTTCATATTGCCTTGGTAAAGAGGTGTTAGACTGTAAATTATGTTTATACTCAGATTAAGTTTCCTTCACTCACAGTGCTGCTATGCATCAAGCAACTTTAATGTCTAGTAATGATATCTCTACTGTCAGAAATGTAATGCAGTCAGCAGTATTGTGGGCAGATTTGTTTGACAAACCAAATTTCTTATCAGTAAAGATTTAAATAACTAGTGTGTTTATTAATCTAATCTTTAAAGTACTCAATATTCTGTAAACCTATTTATTTGTAATACTTTTAGAAACAGAAATATTTGTAATTAAGAGGTAATTCTGTTAAAGGATTTAGAGGAGTACAAAGGAAGTACCATGACTTACCGTTCCTCTGGCTTAGTAAAATTTCTACACTTTTATATAAGGAAAAGCAGCTGAAGTATTTGCTGTTTCTTAATAGAAGGGTCAGTGCATTTGGGATATGCATTGTTTACTGCTACCAAAAAAACTTTATTAAAATGCTTTATTATAAACAGTTTGGGTGAGGGGGTAACACAAAAATACAGTATTTAATCAGAATGGATTGAGGCTTCAAGTTGGCATTGCTGACGTATGTATTGTCTCAGCCTTTTTGAACAAGATAACGCTATCTGCACAGCTGTGTTCCCTAGCACTCATCCAGGAACAGAATAATTCTTGGCAGAAAGTATTCACAAAATGATGACGTATGTTTATTTGTTGTGATGAAGTGTTGCACAAGTGTCTTACGTTTTTAATATGTGCATGTATTACATGCATGTGTGTAGATACATGTTGTATTGCACGTCAAGGCCTCAATTTAAAGTAATAATGCCTTGTTTATGAGAACCTGTACTTAAAAATGAGTTCTCCACTCACACAGATTCAGAGGACCAGACAAGGGGCTACCACAGAAGAGGAAGAATGTTATGGGAAGTCAGAGATGAGAGGCTACTGGAAAAGATGTTTTCAGGGATAAATTTCTCCTCTTGCTGTCTCCATGTGCATGTAATATTCACTGACACTGAATTGCAAGCTTTCTTGCTGGTTACCCAGCATAAATGCATTTCGTAACTCTGCAGGTCTATGACTATGGGTGTCTGTGCCTATACACGTGTGTATCTTTATATGACATTTTGGTCTTCAGTTGGAATTTTTAGTAATTTCTCAAGTATCATTCCAGGTGTTTTTTCCCAAGTTGGTCATCTTCATTCTTTTCCCCCATATATGACAGTCTTTCTCAGCACTGATTTTTGCATTTTGAAACATGACATTGCCTTCCTTCAGTTGAGATAGTTGACTGAATATTCTGGATTGAGAGAACAGGAAATAACGTGGCCATTTCTGCTGTAAAGAGGTAAAAGTACCTTGATCTTTGTCTACCTGTGAGAAACACTTCTCAGTTTGCTCTTTTGACCCACAGGCCACTGGATGCTATAAAAAATAAGAAATGCAGAACTGTTGGCTACCTCTGGCCTGCCATCCCATATTTTTATATATCACTCATTGGATAGATTCTGGATGTTCAGAACACCTATGTAGAAAATAAAACTTGGGATGATTCCTGTAGTCTGCACTAGTAAATAAAGTGATGCGTTCAATTACATAGCCCAGCTGGAGCAGTCTTTGTTGTGCCCAGAAGCAGCAATAGCAGAGAAATGTAAGACATCTGCAATAATGTAAATTCGAAGAAAACCCATGTATTTTGGCAGCCTTCATGTTCTGTGTGATAGGGAAGTCTGCAGCTGCCTGGGAATCAGTGGTAAGTGTTTAGGTAGGTGAGATGGTATGAGCTGGTCTGACAGCTTAGTGTCACCCACAGGGCCATTCCTGATCCTTTCTTCTGGCCACATGCTCTACCCTTTTTTTGGTTCTAGTGTTTGTATCACTTCTCAGCCAGCAGACAGGGAAATAAAAGTGTTATACTAACTTGGTTAAGGTATTTTGGTTAACACTGGATTAATTGATTTGATAGTTAATCCAAAGTAAAAGTAGTAATGAAGCATTGTAAAACCTAATACACTTTAATGCTATGATTTTTGAAAACTAATACTTTATTCAGAGGTAGAAAGGAATTCATACTGTTCACACATAAAATCGCTTTTTAAAATTGGCAACCAATCTGGCTGTATTCACAAAATTCATGCAGAAGTCTGCTAACTTCCTTTGAAATGCCAACAATAAAGCAGAGAAAAACAGAACTCTCTAATTGCTCAGAAACCTATCACAGATGAAACTGCAAACTGATTGCAAACTTCCTACATTTTTCTTAATACAAAGATAATTTTTCTTTGTCAACAAATCAAGCTTCAGATCTTAAAATTGGCATCTCATTTATGTTCATCTGATTTTCCTTGTGTTCTTTTTGAAATATGTAGTTGTCTTAGTATGATTGTGACCAAAGGTTTATTTTCATAAGCAAGAGAAAATCTGAGGATTTAGGCTAAGGCCTTTTGAATAACCAAAAGAAGTCTGCTGGGAAAGGTAATCACTGTCTTTAGCTAGTTTAGTTCAAAATATACATATATATTACTGATATTCACTGATAGAACTACATAGAACCAAGTACATGTTGTATCAGTTATGGGTGTGATTTTGTGTGACACATTCAGTTATGCTAAAAAAGCTTTTAAGTGTAAACTAGTCTTTGGAATTACAGTGAAGTGAGAAGAAAGGAGGGGAAATTGTATTTAAAGATGATGCAAAGAGGGGACAGTGCTCAAGGTTTGTCTCCAAGCTACGCTGACAGAGGTGACTAGGTGATGGTATCATTGTATTGTGTGTAGAAGCTTACTCATAATGGTATGTATCCTTTTTTCCTTTAAAATCAATATGCAGTGGAGAATAGAAAGTATTTAATTCACAAAAGCAGCAAGTACCTCAAAGCTTTTCTCAGATGTCTCCTTAATGAGTTCTCATCCTTTAAATATATAGCTCAGCAGTACGTAATAGTCACTCTGTTGAAGCTATGCCTGCTTCAGGGAACAGGATCCCACTGTCTGGTGATGTGTTGTTCGTTGTACAGTGATTGTACAAATTGGAACTCGAGGTGCTATATCCCTGCTGCTTTTAAGTACAAGTGTTAGTATTATTCTACTTCATATGTATCGCCATGTCAGTCCATCTGTATGTAGCCCTGGCAGGTCACTTAGTTCAATTTTAAAGCTGTCAGATTAAAAGGAAAACTTGAGATCTACTTGAACAGCAAAGTGAGAGCAGGCCTTTAATCTTAGCCTGCATCTGGATTACAAAAATGAGTAAAAGCTTGGCGTTGGCTTTCAACCCTGACAGTCTTAAGATGCTACTGCAGCAAATTTTGATGCTTACAGATACCCTTAATATACTGATCTCTTTTACCTGTAGAGAAAGAAACCTGCAAAATTATTTCCTGTCAGAAAAAGCTCTTTTGCTAGAGTCCCAGTAGAAGAGATCATCCGTAATTTCTACCTTTACCTCTGAAGCTGTAAAGGCAAGAAATGAATTGGTGACAGATTCTGACAGTTGGTTATAAAGGAGCAGGCTGTGTTAATTTGCAGTAAGTAGAACAGGGTGTGCTATTTCTTTCATCAGTGTGGGCAGGGAGGGGGGAAAGGGGAAGGAATGAGAAGGGAATGCTGAGTGCTTTGCCTCACCATAATGTACAGGACATTCTGGTTGCACAGCATTGCTTTTGAAGAAGCAATGTCTCCATGTTTAACTTAAATTCTTTAAAAAAAACCCAAACCACCAAACATTTACCTGTCAACTTTTTCTTAGAGGGAAATGCTTCCATTTTCAAGTGGTAAAGGCAGCAACATGGACATTGATTTCCTTAACTCACTATATGCTAGCTACCAACAGATTACAGTGAAGTTTTCTTTCTGACAAGTATGCATTTCTCTAAAATTCTTAGTCATGTCAAGAAGGTGCGAAATCTTGTGGTAGGAGCTTACCAAAAGGAAGATAAGTAATTGCAATGGTTTATTTTACCCAATATCCTGATATTCAGAAAATGAATGAGGATAGGGTTCTGATTTTGGATGTGGAAAAGCACTAGAAGAGAGGATCATTTTGTGAATGCAGTGGTAGAAGAAATAGAAGAAAGCTGTTTTCTGGAAGACTGCTCAGAACTCATCGAAGATTTGCAGAACCAGATGTCAGCTGAATGCTGCCGTCTCTAGAGCTGTTGAAGCCTAACCATGCTGGTCTGGAGGATGGTAAGCCCAGCCTGTTGTTGCCCAATCCTGTCAGCCACAGGTTTATGAAAGTCTGTTGTTGGAGCTTCTATCTTGGAGGTACTTCCCCTTATTTGTAGGTGTTGCTAACCACCAGGGAATGAACAGTGTTTGGCAAATCAGGGTATTTAGCTGTGTTGGAATGATAACTGTAATGAAGGTTTTGACCTTCAATCCCATTTTCTTCTCCAGGCGATGGTATTCAGAAATAGGAAGAGATTTTTTTGTTGCCCTAAATTGTGTGGTTAACCACTGTGGTGGCTTCAAAGTTAATGCAAAGCAATCTGGAGAAGTACATTATGTCATTATGAACAAGTCAACCTTGGTTTCCCTTAGGAGAGATTCTTGCCAGAGGTGTGAACAGCACAGAGCAGCAGCATAGGGATTCCCCTTGGATAGCTAGTGGTCTGCGTGTCCATTGTTCTTCCAACTCTGGAAGTTGTGCCAGGAGCTCTTCTCACAGAAGAATTTAAAAAAAATAAGCTGAACATCTGAATGCTAGGCAGATGATACTTGGGTGAAGGCAGTTTTGTAGGTAATAACCAAGGATGTTTATTGGCTGTTGCATTATGCACAACTTTTACGGAAGTAGGGAGAAGTATCTGAACAAGTCTCTAAGACAGACTGATAGTATTTGAGCTATTGCTGATCTCCAGCACTGTCAGGAACTTGTTTTTGGAGAAAAATGTGTTAAAATGCCTATATGTTTAAGTCCTATGGTGTAATGCTATCTGTATACCTAAAGAATCCCACATTCTTCTAGCGTAATTTGGTTTAAGTAGGTTATGCAGGTTTTGTTTGTGGTTGTTTTTTTTAAATTATTATTATTTATTTTTACTCCCCATATTGTATACATAGTTCTGCTCCTTTCCTGAGCTTTCTATGTTAACCCTTTTATCTCTTTGATTTCTCTAGTCTTTCTGCTTGTCCTGAAAGGCAATGCATGGATCTTTCTGCCCAAAAACTCCTGCAGAGTCAGATGTCCAATACATAGAAGGAATAAAAATAAGAAGGAATGCTATGCAAAAACCCCTTCCCTTTATCAGAAGTGTAGAAATACCTAGCTTAAATACACTGGTCAATGAATGGGTATTTTACTCTTCACACAACCGTTACATTTTATAAATGGAATGAATAGTGTTAGAAGTACACAAAGAACAGTTTTAAAAATACAAAAAAAAAAAATTTTTTTTTTTTTTTGAGAATGAGTGCAAACCAAAAGGTACAAACTCAAATAGCACTTTCAGACTTGGATCTAAACATACTCTGAATGGTGTCAGATCTGGCTGGCTGATTTGCCTTTTACACTTTGAAGTAGGGTTAGGTCAGAAGCATGCAGGAGAAGTCTGCTTTGTCCTACAGATGTGAAACTTCAAATTTTCAAGAACCTGTACTTGGACCTAGCAGGAGCACTAAGAGGCTGAAAGCTGGCAGTTATTCCCCAGAAACTTTGCTCATGAATCATCTTTGTGAACTGAAGAGATATATAAAGCCCACAGAATGATAGTTCATATCCATCCCCAACCAACTGTAGTAACAGTAACATTATTGCTTTCTGCTTTAGTTTTTATCAAGCAGCTAAAAAAAGTACGTATGTTCTGTTGTTACCTGCTCTGTGCTGATAGGTAGAATGATCTCCAGGGCAGTGAAGCAGACTGGAAATGATCTGTTCTGTGGTTTCAGGCAAATGCTAGACCTTTTGGAGACTACTTTGATCATGGTAACTCTATTTTAAATAAGCTGCGGTTCAGTCCTAATCTTCCCTGGAAATATCTAGCTTAACTTTTCATAGAAAGGAGCTATGACATAGTGGAGTACGTGAAGAGGAAAAATGTTGATTTCTGAAGACTCTCGGAAGACACAAGCAGAATTTGTCTTTCTGCCAACAAGACCAACTGTTAGGCAATAGAATTCTGAAAGGTTGAGTAGAGCCAGATAAAGTAAGTTGCAGCGTGCAAAGCCAAGTGAATATTGCAAAAACATAAGAAATGTGAGTCAAACCAATGAGTCCAGAAATTCATGCAGCATTAAAGGTGCAGGCATGCCATGGTTTACAGAGTGGCAGAATGGTGCCTGCTGCTTTGTTCTCAGTAGCCTTCCTGGTGATGCCTGGTGTTTTGTGGGCTGCCACTGCACAATGCAGCAAGGATTTCGGGGACTTGTCTGTGATGTCCTATCTGACATCCTATGTAGAGCAGGTATCAAATGTAAATCAGTCTTCTGTAGAGCAAATAACTTGTGTTTGATCAATTCATATTACCTGAAAAGCATCCAGTCTTGTTTTGGAGACATCAAGACTTGAAGAATCCACTGCCTCTTTGGTATTTGACCAAATAGTTAATTATCCTGATAGCTTTTAAAAAGATAGAATTCCTTACATATATTTATTTGTCACAGGTCTCCAACTTTGTGTTCTTATTTTATTTTCTCTATTAATCTATTTGTAAATGCTGTTTCCTTTACATGAAGTTTAATTTCCAAAACATAAAGCCAGTATTTTGTTCGTTCTGCCAATTATTATAGCAGAGATAGACGGTTGATTGGCTGGATGTCTTAACCCATATTTGTTGTGCAGAAATAACAGCTAGCACTCTGTTACTGGGTCCACATTTTGCCAGTTCTTAGTGTTTCTGTGCAATTGGAGTGCAGGTCTCTTGGAATTTGCCCCAGCTGATCCTAGGAAGTCTCCTCTTGCTGCTAAGGACCTTGCTTTTGGAACATCATAATGTAACCTTGTATGCAACTTTCCAGGGTTTTTTCTTAGGGTCACATCAGGCTAGGCAGGCTATACTCTGCCACTGTCTTCTGCATTCCTTTGCCATGTAAGCACAAGCCCAGTGTCCTCACGATGCCCCTGACATTCCATGAGCTATTCAGAGGGATGTGGTGAGATGGAAGGGGGCAACCCTTTGTTTTAGGACTTTCGTGTACTAATTCTGGATCAACTGATTTTTAAGACTTCTCTCCAGTTATTAACATCATTGAAAAAAATCTAATTTAAATGCATGATTTTCATTCTTTCCAAAGAGAGAAAAAATAGTTGCTGAACACTCATTTATCTATATCACAAACATTTTTCTTACCTCTAGATAGTAATGAACTGATGAGGTTGCTAGAATTTTTTCATTATCTTTATCCTCAGCAACTCCCGATCTCTGTGGATTCCTGTAATTTATTTCGGTTTTTTTACCCGTTTGTCATAGTACTTCCAACATAGAGCAATTTCTATTAATGTTTTAAGCTATAGCCTACAGGTTTAGAAACTTTCAGAAATTATTTGTAATTTTCGACTCCCTCTGGTGGTCTGGCGATGTAGTTGGCAAGTTTAACTGCTAATACTGACGGCAACAAGGAAAACGTTTGAATGCAGTATGACACTGTAGATGCTTCGAATTTAATCATCGTTGTTTGTCCCAGATGCATTTAAATAGCAGTGGGGAAAATACTGATGTTTATTAATAATAAAAATAATTTTTATTACCAATGAATAGCTAGGAACATTGCAAAAAAAAAGGGGGGGGGGAATGGAAATTCAAAGCGTTTCTTCTATGTAACAATTGAATTTATTTAAAGGGATTGAATTTAGGAACCAAAGAAGAGATGTAACTCAACTGCTGCACTCAGTAAATTCAATGTGAGAAACACTTGTTCTTCATCTCTTAAGTGGTCACAGAAGTGCAGTTTGAAACAGCGATTATGTGAAGACAGTGATTCCTGTGTAGACAGAAACTGACCTGGGAATAAAACCTAAGTATGATTTTAGCCAATAATGTAATGAAATCAAACAATGTACTACAGAGAGAAGAGCTGCCACTATTGATTTGCTAGCTGAAGAGACTTTACTCAGATTTGAGAAGAGGTTCATATGTATTAAAAAATAGTTTTCTAATTTCCTAACATGTAATAGGTATCTTATTTTTACCCTTAAGAAATAGTTAAAAGTGGTACATGGCTTATTTTCTGTGCTGGATAGAACAAAAGGAACTGAAAAGCAGTGGGTTAATTAAAGTGTAAGAAGCTTGCATCTTTCTAAAAATACATAATTACTGTTTTTTAAAATCCAGAATAGTTCTATTCTGGACACTTTTTGCATAAATGCATCAAAAGAATAGGAAAATGTCTTTGCCACTGAGGTTCAATTTGTCTACAAAGATTTTTTTTTTTAAGTTCAAGTGAGACATTAAGCTACAATCTGGATCACATCTAGAATTTAGCTGAACTGTGTTTATCAGTTTTGTTACTGTGCAAAGGCAGTGTGGAGACTCTCTTTACCTGCTGCCATATGAGCATCACTGTGTGGGACAATTTGAAATACAGCAGGAAAGAGGCTTGCCGTGAGAGTAACACAATGGAATAGCCATGATTAGACCTTTCCTTGGCTCTTCCCTGAACTTAAAAGTAGCCAAAACATTTATTTGAAATCCTTAGACCTTTGAACAAGGCTGAAAAGTTTTACACTGGCACAATAAATGTGAGAAACAGCAAACTATGGTATTTTTCTTCCCATTTTGCTTCCTGTTAGTTACTACATGTTAATATAGGATAACAACTTTACTGGCAATATAGCTTTGTAAAAATACAGTTGTGGAACAAGTAGCAATTCAGATATAAATACTCACATCTATTCAGCTTATAAACACCAGTGAAGTGCTTTTCTGGGAGGTGACATTTTTTTCATGTTGTGGTTTTGGTTGGCTTTGGGGGGTTTTTGTATGTGTAAATTTATGCATTTGTGATGCAGAGGATGTTTCCAGAAACAGTATGACAGGTTTAAAATGCAGTATGAAACGTTGGGTTGAAACAATATGATTTTAATATGTATTGCCAGTTGAGTGATACTCTTTGTTGCCCTTTCATTGGCAATGCCAGTTCCTGTTTAGCGTGAATGGGCTTGGAAAGGATCTCTTTTTGGAGTCTGACTTTTTAGCTTTTACAGAACAATTAGTAATTAAACTTCAGATTCAGCCTATCAATAGCAATGACTGTTAGTACTGTCATTTATTAAGCACTAAGAATTAACATCAAGGGATTTCATAGAGTAGTGAAAAATAAGTATTTGCCTCATTTTACAGGCATACATTCCTTTTTAAGTATCAATTGTACTGTCCATTATTTGACAAGTACAGTATGAATTGAATCAGTTTGAAAGCAACAGACTACAAAATCAGAAGTCCATTGTGAAGAAAAAAAAATGCTTTCCAGGTTCCTAGGTTTTCCCGAATTGTTTTGTGTGTGATTTTAACTTTCAAACAGCAGTAAGGGCTTACTGGTTTACAAAAATAATGTACATTCACTGATGCAACTATTTTATCTTTAAGAAAATAAACTCATCTAAGTACAAAACCTTGAAATGTTGAAGTATTTTGATAAAGCATATTTCACTTATGTGACTATTCCTTTCTATGAGGTGGGGTTGGCAGGTTTTATAATGTGCATGTCATCAAACTGTTGATTTTGCGGATGCTGTTCAGTCTCACTTCCCTTTAAATTGCATTTTGATACTCTCAGAAGGGAACCACGTGTCACTGTGAAATTATTTTCTCTAACAATTTTCATATGGTCTGTTCTAAATTTCACAGAGATTGCTGGCTTCAGTAGGAATGGAGAACTCCGCAGTTACCTCGTTTCACTAACAGTGTTATGCTAACTTTAAAAACTTAGAAGCAAAAATTTTTCTGGAATCTATAATGCTTATGAGTTGTGCTCTTCACTGTAGAGAAATTACTTCTCACATTAATGCATTTTGGCCTGAAAATTTTTGCACTTCACATTTGAGAAAATGGCAGACAGTAGTAGGAGTTGAATACAATTGCTTTAAAATACAAATAATATTTGAATTGCATCTCTGATCACTTGCAATAGAATACATTTAACATCTTAATAGACATTAAAATGTTGATTTGAATTGAAAGATAAGATATTGGTAAAATAAAGATTTGTGCTAAGGAAAAGCTTCTTTTTAATACTGACTTTTAAATTCTGTTTTACACTTTGTGGAGATAAAATAAGGACTTTCGTGCTATCTTCTGTAGCATTATATTTCCCTCAAAATCCTTGTCTTGCTATAGAAACTCTGAGGAAGAAAATAGTTTTAATAATCTGCACTTTTATTAGCAGTTTCAGACAAACTCTACTTGGAAAAAAACCCAAACCACTGGTCAGTGTGCCAGACTAAAATCAAAGCAGTAGGTAAACTTGCATATTAAACACTTTTTCTGTAAATAGTGAAACAATACTTGCCATTAACCATTGATAGCCTTTCACACAAATTGGATGTTAAGCTTTGACTAGTCTGTTCTCTCAAGGGCCTCCATACCAGTGAGCTGACTTCAGCAAAGGTGTCATGAAAATACTGTTTTAAACTTTTTTTTTTTTTTTTTTTTAAAATAAAGGAAAGCTAGAACAAAGGTGAGATTTGGTTCTTCCCCTGCCACTTCAGCAGTGAATAGTATTTGCCTAAGAAGCCAGAAACTCAGTCTAGAATAAAACCCAGTGATCTTGTAAGTTTGATTGCATTTTTTTTCTCACGTGACTTCCTAGCACTCTATTTGAATATGTTACCTTTAAAAATGCAAGTACTTTTAAAATTGTTTTTTCTGATTCCTTGTTATAGAATGCTTAATATCTTAGTAGAGATGTTACCTAATTTAAGTCAGTTTATATTCTCTATAACTCTTACATTTTTACAAATTTAAAGCCCCATCACTTCTATTTCTCATAGTTCTGTATGGAGTACTAGTGCAGGAAACCTCTTGATTAGGTTTATTTTCAGGTTACCAGAAGTATCAGAGTACCATATCAGTGTGTTGCTGTGTACTGAAAGTTCCTGTTTCTTCATACCAAGCTCATGAAATTGCACTGAACAATCCATTATTTCTCTTATCGCCCTGTGTTTGGGGGAATTGGAATGTAAGAGATTGTATAAGGCAAAATGGTTGACCAATACATCTTAGTTACTTTTCCTGCATTTTAATTTTCCATTGTTTTCAGAAACAAGGTATCTCTCTATGTCTTCTTGCTAACCAGCTACCTCACCGTACAAGCGGACTTCCTATTTCTAGCAAAGTGCATGTATGCTTCAGTCTGTGCCAACAGTTTACTAAATGGGCCATTTCCAGAAACACTTTGTTTCAGTTTGAAAAAATAAATGGCAATTGACAAAATATGCAGGATCACCCTTCTTTTCTATAACACTTTCATGCTATTCATTCCAGATCCATTATTGTATACAGTTATGGGTCATCGGCAATGGAATCTCGTCAGAGCAGTCTTAGGTATATGGAAGTTTCATTAATATTAAAGCAGATTTCCTAATTGTTCCAATGCATTTCAAAATATACTAATTACTTTTGAATAGATGTCTCACTTCATAAATAGTAGCTGTTGAGATAATAAGCCTGGTGAACTGTTATGTAAATATTTTAAGTATTTTGCTAGTAGCTTTTACTGAAATTATGTGATCAGTGCTAACAAAATGTGTTAAAATTGTTGTGAATAAATATGAATAATCTTCATAAGCAAATTAACTCTTTTCAAAATTTGAAATTTTAGTTTTCATATTGTTATGTGTAAAAGAACTAATAGTTATGATATCAAAGATTTTGAATTTTCATTCCTTTTCTGCCTCATTTTTAATTCAATTGTCTTATCTCTCCAGTAAAACACCAAGCTATAATCAGTTTAATGTCCTCTGGATCTTGTGAAACCTCACGTAAGCAAAAATGCTTTATCACGTATTTTTTCTTTTGCTTTTGTTACAGTATTAAATCTTCTTTCCACTCCTGCAGCACTCCATTGTATTTCTTTAAACACTGTTATGTTCTGCTACTGTTTCTATTTCACTTTTTAAAATGTGAAGTATACTTTTTTTGAAATTGGACTGTAACCTGAAAGTGCTGTAACAGCAGCTTGATAAAAAGGCAGATTACAGTATCTGAACTTTGTGCTATTATGCTTTCAATAGCACTGGGAATGAAAAGTAAATTAGTTGAAACGCTGAGAAAGACATCTGATACCTCTCATAGAGTTGCAATAGCTGTGGTGCTCTAAGGATAGAAGCAAAGCAAGGTTTGTAGCGAGTGGATGTTTATTACATTGAGGGTACAGCTGGGGAACACACGGACAAGATTTAACTGGTCTATTTATATAACAGCACATAAAGGTGACTGGTGATAGTATTGTTCCCCAAGAATTTGAAGGTCTGGATTCACGGTTTGGGGAATAAGATACATTGTTCTTAACAGTTATGAAAGAATGATTGACCTGTCTCAGGCTAGTAATGTTATGTTTGCCTAAATTTGACTTCTGAGTTTGTGATCTTGATGTTTCTGAAGACTGAGACTGAAACATGCTAGATCCGGAAGAGTGCAATGTACGTAAGAGCAATAATAGCATCCATCCTGTATTTTGAGTCTTCAAACCAGCAGACAGATACTCATCTGCACAAACTCAACCAGATACCTGTGGGTCTCACTGACTTCTCCTTTCTGGGGATAAAGAGAACTAATTGTACAAGTCTGCCCTGTAACCCTAGGATATGGAGCAAAACATTTTAATTACTTAAATTCATATTGTGTCTCATGTAGCAGATTACACTGCATCTCTGCAAAACCTGTTCTGTCAATGGGACGTATCCTTATTTTGGGAAAAGTAAATAGCAATTTGGGAGATTTTTCTCCAATGCAGTTTTGGTCTTTTTGCTACGTTTTTCAGTGAAAATCAGTCATGGCGGTTGTTTTCTGAGGTGTATGTAAGTTTGTGGTACTGGTGTGTCACATAGGCGTGAGGTGGCATTTGACAAAGATACATGGTATTTATTGAAATCGTTTCAGCTAGTATTTTCATTCCACCCAACTGTTGGAAATGCATTTATTTTCTCAAAACACAGGGCATAAACTGCGTACAGTGCAGATCTTTGTTACACAGGCACTGCTCTACTGTCTGCTGTTTAACCAAGGAGCAGGGAGTACTGCGCTGGTGGGCCGCGCCGGGTCCGCCTTCCGATCCGACCAGGTGTGAAAGAGTGAGTCGCTCAATGAGACCGCGCAGCAGGCGTGGTGTGAGGAATGTGGACGGAGAGGAGGAAAAGCAGAATGCCTTGAAATGGATTAAAAACCCTAGAGCGAGTGGGGATGAGTGGTTTCAAGGTGGGGGAAGGGGGGTGACCATTAACGGGCAGGAACTGATTTTGTCTTGCGTTTTGTGGAAGTGGAAAAGTATAGCAGACGGGGTGATGGTGCGTATTCATCGTCGGCCTGTGGCGGGATGAGATGATGAGAGGAATTCCCCCCCCCCTTCCTTCCCGTACGTAATTGGGCCAATCGTTTTAAAAGAGCGGTTCCTGCCGGTGGCCGCGGGAGCCCGGCTCTACGGGCCCGGCTACCAGCGGCACCTTCAGCGGCGCGGCTGCCTGCCTCCCGCTCCCCGGGCTGTCAGGGCAGTGGCGGCAG